>NC_056733.1:1347782500-1347942500 GCF_019279795.1 Protopterus annectens | reverse complement strand
AAAATTACATTGAATTACATTGGCTAGAATATAACATAAAAAATATATATATATATAGTGGTATTTGATACAGATAAGTAAACAAACAGTAGTTTAAAAAGTGCAATAGTATGAATACAGACATTAGACTACACAAACACACACACACACACACACACACACACACACACACACACACACACACACACACACACACACACACACACACGTATATAAACCACAAACCATAATAAATATTAATAAACATGGCAATATATATATATATATATATATATATATATATATCTATATATATATATTTATATAAAATGGGTTCACTACATAATCTCGAAATTTTGAAATATCGAATAATCTCAAGACCATATAGCTGAAACCCCTAAATAACGAAAGACCAGAAGCATGAATTTCAAAATCCTGAAGTTCGGAGATGTTGAAGTAGCGCTTCTGGTGTTGCGGTTTGTGAATGTATAGGTGGAAGGTCAGGTAAGTATCTTTGTTTGAGAGTGTTGGTTAGGGGCTTTAATGTGTGTGTTGTGACTGTGATGTGTGTGTGCGAGGGGTTTTCGTATGTTTGTCTGTATAGTGCGACCTTGGAATTAGAATATTTAAGGGTGATATTGTAGTTGAGCGCCCCACCAGTTCGATTCGCGCAGAAGTGGGCGTGTCAAAAATTGAGTGACAACCCGGTCTGCATATTTAATTACTCGTGCATACATGAGATGAAAATATTAAATGTACACAAACGGACCATTTCTTCCCTGCCCCTCATAAAAAAATATAATGTTGTTTCATTAATTTAATGCAGTTCGGAAACTAAATGTTGTTGGAAAACCGGTGACCATACTTTAGGCTTGCCACCTTTTTAGTTGCCCAGAATGGGACATTTTTGTGGTAAAACGAGATTTTGCAGGACAAACAGTATATCTATCCCATTTCTTTACCACTAGTATTTACTGAGCTGTAGTGCCCCCTCGAGCTAACATGCCGCATACCAGGTGAATATTCATGAAGTCAGTGTGAAGACATCGCTATGGATATTCACTTTTTATTCAAACAGGAATAAACAATAGCAGATGCCATTTGAATACATTTTTTTATGTTGGCAAAACAGTAAGTTAGGTTCTTTTCAGTGGTCGTGGGTATGGATTGCCCTGCAAAATCTCATTTCCCATTTTGGAGATGGGGAAGTTGAGAGGTACGATTCACTGTAGACCGACAGGTTAAGTAAGCAGCCGTCGGAATGTGTTTCACATTTTTTGAGGGCTAGTGTTTCCCATTTTGGAGATGGGAGGTTGTGAGAGGTACGATTCACTGTAGACCGACAGGTTTTTTTCCAGCGATATTGTAGTCAAGGGCCTCACCAGTTCAGTGCACTTTTTCTTCGGTTGTACATTCGGAGGGAATGCATATTCATGAATGACATATCAGGGGAGGGGTGGGTTTGGGGCGGGGCTTGCTACTGCGCATCTGGTGAGGCCTTCAACTACAATATCGCCTATTTAAGTAGGGGGGTGGGGGATGCAGGAGGGCTTGCCCCCCTACTTGTATGTAGTGCAGGTTTGTGTGTTTGTGTTTTGGGTGAAGGTGTGTGTATGTGTATGTGTGTGGTGCATGTTTAGTGTAGTGTTCGGGATTTTAAATTTCGCACTTCTGGTCTTCCGGTCTTCTCGTCTTTCGGGTATCTGGTCTCAGGATTCTGGGTGTAGGTATTATGGGTTTTCAGTGTTATGTAGTGAACTCATATAATATAATATATATATATAAAATTTATATATATATATATATATATATATATATATATATATATATATATAAAATTTATATATTTATACATGTGTGTGTGTGTGTGTGTGTGTGTGTGTGCATGTGTGTGTGTGTAAAACCATCAACCGTTATAAATATGGCAGCTTGTTATTTTTTTAAGTCTAAATTCTGTCCAATACATCTCATAACACAAAAAAATTAATTTTAGAAGTGCATGGTGTGGCATACATGGTGTATATTTGGCTAAACCCATGATTCCACTAAAAGATCAGAATGTTGGTAATCACTTCAGTTATCCATGTAGAGCAGGTAACACAGCGTGTAGTAGGACGGTAGGAGGTGCTCTCTACTCTTAATAGTAAGATTGTGTCCTTCTTTCTCTTAAGAGGTGAAGCTTCCCTGTAAAATGCAAGCCAAATTATGGGTGTGAAGTTCCCTGATGTCTATACTTACTCTCCTTTGGTACTCTTTGGCTAGCTAACCCACTAGATGGGCAGTAGGTCACAAATATTTACACAGATTCATGTTTTTATGCAGCACCTTGCCTTAAATTAAGGATCTGCAGTATAGAAATTACTGTTCCCACACTTCCAGAGTAATGTCAAATCTTGAGGCAAATTATGTTACTAGCAGCCCCCTGTAGGACATGAACCAGCTAGTGCATTTTTTTTTGAATGAGCACTTTTTCTGATTTCTGTTGATATTTTCACAGTTGATTTCTAGACTAATGTTTCCCGGGGACCTTTTTTAAGCCTAGCCATCATTTCCAAATGTATCTGACAAGCTTTGATATCCTAGGGTTATTTTATGGGGTATATGTAGGCTTGGAAATGGGTGGTCAAACATTTACAGGTTGTGTCAATCTAATACATGCTTAAGTGCCAGACCAGGGGTAAATTTCCAGTTCCCCATCCACTGGTCCAAGTTATACTTGAATTGGATTAGGGAAGAACTTTGCTTCACATAGATGGGAATCCTGTTCCAGAGATGTGTAGTCTCCGAGACACATACCTGTCTCTCAAACATGTTCTGTTTATGTTGCAGATGAGATTTATGTCTATAGATTGGGTAATTCTGATGCTATTTGCTTAGCAGATAGGCAGCAAGCTCATCAATCAGAGGATACTGTAGGCCAGGCATAGCATGCCCTTCAGCAGTCTGTAGGAGACCAAGTACAGAGATATGGCTTTAAGGCAGTTCACACAGGACATGCTGTTTATGCCATGTATTCTCTTTGTGAGAAAACCCAGTGGATGCTCCAGTTATTGCATATCCCTATTCAGGTACATACCGAACAGGGCATTGTGCTCAATGGTTAGTCTGACGAGGGATGAGAACAGGGGAACAATCACATCCTTGGATTTACATGACATACCGTTGCTTAAAAGTTTAGCAATGCAGAATGATTTCCTTATTAACATCGACATCTGATTGTCAGGTTACTGTCTACATGCTTTCCCCAAATCCCTGACCACTGGGTCTGCTCTTAGGAGAGTAATGTAAATGTAGTAGTTACCAAAAGTAGTCATCTTCCCAAAGGATAATATTGTGCATTTTTTAACAATGAATTTTAGACTATGGCTCTGGCACCAGTTATTGGTCTGTGTGAGGCCTTCTTGGAGGGTATTTGTGTCTGGGGTATTCTATGACTCCACCTAGTTTGCAATCTTCTGCGAATTTTGTGCCTTGTTGGCCTTGACTTCAGAGAAATAGTTACCAAAAGGAGGGGCCCTTAGCACCAATCCTTGAGGAACTCGACTAATGACAGGCCTTTTTGGAGGGGCAGACTCTCCTATCCTAACTTCTTGGGTCCTGTCTTTCAGACATCTGACTACCCAACAGGTGACATACGGGTTTATACCTAATTTTGTGAGTTTGTCTACAATGTCTGAACCCATTAGATTAAATAGGATTTTTGAGGAAACCTAGATATTGTGGTGCATAGGTGACTAATGAGCAGCTCCCAAGTCTTCAAAGATTGACTGTTGAGAATTTCACAGCTGATTTGTCTAACCTTAGTTAAGTTTCCTTTTTACTTGGGTGCTATGTGTGGTTCAGGACTGTAGAAAGTCATAGCTTGTCTCAGCACTCAATAGGCACATGGCACAGAACCAGTCCTGGATGGAACAAAATTCCATTGTAGTGTGTAAACTCACAGACATAAACAACATGCGCACACACACACACACACACACACACACACACACACACACACACACACACACACACACACACACACACACACAAATAAACAACCTACATTTAAACAACACACACAAACATATGCACTGTATGCACACTTAACAGGTAATTCAAAAGCTCACAAATTCATCCCTCAGAATGCCTTTGGGATGTGGATAAAAACATGGATACTCCAGCAAAAGCTCATGCAGATACAGACTCACCACAGAAAGCAGACTAGCCAGGTGCTGTAACTAGCAACACTAACAACTGTAGCACTGGATAAATATTTTACATGTCGGGACCCACTACAGCAAATCCCAAAATGCAAAGACAGAATGGCCGAAAGACCAAACTTACATATCCTAAGTCCAAGATGCCATTTCTTGGAATATTCCCTTTTCTCCAATTTATGGTGATCTCAGAGTTGGTATATATAAGTTTAGTGGTTTTAAGGAGAAGAGTATTTTTTTTTTAGATTCACTCTTCTCCTGTGTTTTTGTTTTTTTTTCTTTCAGCTTTTCAGCACTTGGCATTTCGATTGCTGACATTTAGTAGGGATCCGTAGTATTGTGCTACACACTGTCAGTTCAGAAGTCTTATTTTCCTCTTACAATGCTGATGGTTCTTCAGATTCTGCTCTGTTGCTCCATTATTTAACATTATGGGAGTTTTACATTACTTTAGCCTGCTCAGACTTGTTAGGAACTAAATCACAAAGCTCACAATATCTGTTATACATTAATTACAGTGAATTACACGATTGGCCTACAATCATGTTTTTGCAGCATCTGTTACCAGTTGTGTATTTTGCCCTACATCTGTTAAAATCCAGTCCAATTTCATAAAATTGGGAAAGTTCCCAAATGTCTTGAATTGATATTAAAATGGAATGTTGTTAGACAGTATATCTTCTGAGCTTACTCCAGATTCTAGCAGTCATGTGACTTCTCCATAGGTTGTTATGCACCCTCTTTGATCTTTCATGACATCCTCATTGCCCAAGAATTTTGTCTTTTTGACATGTTTTGAAAAAGCACTAGTAAATGTTTTGTAGGTGTAAGTATTGTGTGTGATCTGTTGTTCTTCTTGCAGCTTAATAACATAAACTCACACCCATATATGTTATCATCTATAATGTTTAATACTGATTTCTTCAAAGTAGCAAAAAACATGTATTGTTTTCCCTGGAGTTGTGTTTCCATGATCTATTTAGCTACAGTGTTACAAAATGGTTTCTTATTGTATATCTTTAGTTTTAGTAGCAAGTAATCTAAACTGGTATGAGTTATACGTTAAGTAAAACATTTCAGAAAATCTGGGCCTTACTCTATCCTAAAGACCAGAAAAAAAGATTACCTTTCAGGAACATACATGATATGGTACAGTGAGGGATGTCTTAACCTGTTCATGTAATTTAAATATTGACATAAGCTAACACTGCTCTCTGCAGGTGTAGCTGTTTCCGTTATAATAATGTCTGTTATAGAAGTGACTTCTTTAAATATATGACAATAAATCAATGTTATTGATTTCCAAAGTGCAGAGTACTATATCTCTTTATATTAAACATGAGACTGCTGTGTATTTTTATAGTGTCTAGATCTCTCCAAACTTCACAGAACCACTACATCTGTGCTGGAAGTATTAGTGCTTCCCACATCAAAGTCATTTGCATATTAACAAGTGATCAGCTACTTTTACATCTGAAAAGAAGATATTATATGGTACCCAGTGACAAACTCTGTAGTAGTCCATTTTCAAAGATACTGACCTGGAGACAACACCTCTTATGCTATCTCTCAATGTCCTATTACACAACAAATTTTTGATCTGTTAATAGTATAGCTGTTATTTTTTATTGGTTTGGTATACTTAATGTACATTCATATGAGATCCTGTCAATTGTTAGACTTGATCTTTGCCAAAAGGCCGAGAAGCGAAGTTGTTGTTGTTGGTATTGTATATTCTCTGCAAAATGTCAGGTTTTCATCTATGACAGTAATTACGTACTCAGCGAGTGCTACCAAGTTTAGAAAACAAGACCGTCCCTTTACGAACCCATACTGATATAAGAGCAAGAGGCATTCCGTTTCTTTCTTATCATACTGTTAGCCATCCTTTCCTTTACTTTACAAAGCATGCTCATTAAGCTATTTGATTATTAATCTAAATTCAGAAAGATCAAAAAATCTGATTTTTCTCTAAAATAACAACTTTATTCAACTCACTTGGTATGAATTATCTAACTGACCATTTGTTTGCTAGCAGCAACAGAAAAAGTGCAATGTGAAATTTTTAAGAAACAGTGTCAAAGAATCAGTCCTTACATGTGGGGTTAACCATAAGGAATGGAAAACAAAGTAGTTACCTAGATATCAGTCTTTTATTAAGGAAGAGGATACAAGTTTCCTTGGGGTTTATGTTTTTAGGGAGATGTTTGCAACCTTCAACAGCTTAAAACACTGGATCCTATATAATGACCGAGTATGTAAAGGGACATGTAATGTTTCTCATGTAGAATACCATCATATTTGTAATATCACTGTAGGAAAGACCAGGTCTTGTGCGATGTAGTGTAAGTTTGTTATAGAAATGTCATCTGACCCTCGCCCCAGGAAGCTAAATAAGTTTTTAATGATAGCTATCTCTGTATATTTGTAACAAATCCCATTTGTATCCTGCTTCTTGATTCTTTCAGTGATTAGCTGGTCAGCTGGATATTTAAATGTATAATTCCTGTGATGTTTGCAGGTATGCCATCCCTCCCTTGGTGGATGCCAAGAAGGTTGAAGCAAAAACCAAGTCTTGCATGCTGGTAAAGGATATTTCCTTGCTTTAGTCAGAAACATTTGTACTGGTTTGCCTGACTGGAGTATAAACATGAAAATGCAGCAAGTCTAATGACTGCAGATTTCCACATTTTAGAGATAACATCATTACAGATAGTGACCTCTGCTTTTCTGCTTCTTTGATGGCTGCGTACTTTGGTTCAAAATCATATCACCACTCCCATTTCCATGGGAGTCAGGAAGTGTCATGAACACAAATCCACTTCATTCTTTGATATGGAAGTCATTTCATTTGCCTTAGTCTGCAAGCACAACTTGCAGTTTAGTATCATGATTAACGTATAGCATGAATTTCAGATTGTGTAGTTTGTAAGATCAGCATACACTGCATCCTGAATCAAGTAACGAAATGCTGAAATACAAACAATAAGTGATTAACACAGAAGAAACAAATTAAAATTGCATACTTCGTTGAAGACTGAGATCCTTTTATCTGCATGTCCTAGAAGGGCTTGTGCAGTTTATACACTAAAATGGAAAAGTAAACCCCAAAACTGTATAACACAGAGGAAGTTGGCATCTTCTTCCTTCAGTGCTTCAGACTTAACAAAGCTCCTTTAATCATAAGCTATATTATCGGTAATTTGGTTTTCAAAATTCAAAATTTATTGAATTATACCTTGAAAATAAGTAGTGGTTTAGTAAATGAGTTGTTTCTTGTAGAACTGGCTCTAGCATCTTCTAAGTAAGTTATTCAAATGACCAAAGCTCCTGGATCATCTGTTAAGCGGGCAGTTTTGCAAGGTGGTCCAACTGACAGATAACAGTAATATTTCTCAGATAATCAGGAATTTTTCCCAGGCTCCATGAGGGATTCTTTCTGGTGGAGAAAATGGTAGGAATGATTTGTTGTGCTCAGTTCTGGAAATCATTTGGTTACAACAAGCAGACCCTCGTGTAATTTTTTTTCACCCAATTATGTTAGTTGCGTTTTACATGCAATAAAACATAGCATTTTGACTTGTATGACATAAATCCTTAGCTAGCACTATCTGCACATTTGCTTTCCAGAAAACTTATAGAACTAGCTAACAGTTTCCTTTCCATTTTTACTGGGATGAATATAGTATTGAAAATATGCTTCTCATAATGGCCTTCCTTTCTAGCATAAGCAGAATTGGTTAGAAATGTAACTATTAATTTATATGCAGTCACGTCCTTCATGCACAGCCATTTGCTCTTCTTTAAAAGTAGAAAGGTCTCAAAAAAGGAAAATAGAAGTCAAGATGGCCTTTTGTAACAATGACAGTTCTTATCCAGACAAATCTTGTTAGTGTTATGGTATAAAGTTTTGTGAAACAGGTAACAGATATGCCAGTCATTTAAAACAGTTGAAACAGGCAGGTGAGTTTTTAGGGATGATACTGCTATAACCTTAATTAAATGCTTTACTACATTACCTTTCAATTCATCATTTAACTGCATTGCATTTCACAGTACCTCCTGGTACTGAGAACTGTGTGCCAGTGTAACAAAAGAAACAGATGTATATGCCAATGGCAACAAGATCAGGTTTCCTACAATCCTTCCTTTAAAATTTGTAAGAAAAGTTATACAGCAGTTTTCTTTTATCCATGAGCATGGCATACCCTGTCCTGATCAGGGTGTGCATACTAACCTTCGGTCTCTTTGTATACCTAATATTTCTTTTTCTAATTTCTATTTAGTAAGTCCAACACTGTCATGCTTTGAAAAATGGTTCTATTTTAATATATGGCACTTTATATGGCTATTATAGAAAATTGTTTTATTTTACAAGTAATACTCCTATGGAATATTAGTAAAAACAGTTTTAGTAGTTAAACTGTTACACATTATACAGTTAAAGTGTTTCCGCGCGCGCGCGTGTGTGTGTGTGTGTGTGTGTGTGTAGATATATACATATATATATATATATATATATATATATATATATATATATAGAGATATGAGGATCTGAAATGAGGTGTTTTGTAACATGCTTTCTTGGATTGACCTGTTTAACCCTTGATTATTTATGATTTACCACAGATGATCACATGCAGGCTACAATTAAATACACTGCTACAACCAGGATTAGGGTGGATTTTCTAGCCACAAGTGATACTCATGATTCCATGTTGTGTGATGATATAAGAAAATCTTCTGATGTGTAAAATGAGCTTCTGAATGATGTGCCAACAATGTTTTGAAGTGAATTGGATGATTTGCATGTGGTGAAAGGTAGATGCATTGTACACAACACATCCGTTATATCATTAAGCTCTTCTTCTGTCTTCCTGTGTTTCATTTTGCGGATATTGAGGAAGTTGACTGTACACTGCTTTGTTAGAAGGGGATATTGTCATGTATGAGATGATGATAGCTGTGTAAAGAACATGGATTCTGAAGGACAATGTCACAATACTTGTAATGTACTTTCTCATATTTTTCTGTGCAAGTTGTTAAGAACTTGAGCATGGAGAAGTGAAGAGGTCACGCAAAGGATGCAGAGATAGCAGGTAGTACAGTACAGCAATCTGATTACTCATTTTCCTTGCTGCAGCTTGCAACCATTAATCCTCCCCCTACCACCAAAGCCCATCCATCCTCCTGTTTTGTATGATCCCACTGAGGGCAAAAAATGGCCATGGGTGGCCATCATATAGGAAGTCTCAGAGCTGATCTGTCTCCTCATCAGCATCCCAGCAATGAAAGTGCATTTATTATGTGCCAAGACCCCCTTCAGCTTACCCCTTCACCATGGAATCTACTATCCCCACCCTTTTTAAGTGCAGTCTTCCATGATGGTTACCATGACTGTAATTTGGTGACTGAATGGCCACTGCTGGGCTGTCCTTTATGTCACTACCTCTTTTCCAACAGACTGGGGCATCAGACAATCCATATCTGCTCTCCCAAGCCTAGATAAGCACACCCACCCTTCTCAGGTCTGCTTCAACAGTTTCCTAAGCCACTAACCAGATTTTGGGCATCTGGCCTACAGTCCAGATTTTATCCATATATGTCAATGGAGCTAGTGGAGTGGAGACTACTTGCAGAAATGGTTTAGTTACCAACAGCATTTTCTACAAGTAATGAGTGCGTGTGTGTGCGTGCACCCATGCATATGTGTGTGTGTGTGTGTGTGTGTGTGTGTGTGTGTGTGTGTGTGTGTACACACACACACACACACATTTCTTGTACTGTCAAGTGTCTCAGAAGATGCACACCTCACCTTTATACTACATCATCACTATAAATGCTGTCACTGTTAATGAGGTGCACAGACCATGAAAAATCAAGATATTATTTGTTTAGAATATATTACATGGGTGTTATCTTTGTGTCTTGTGTTGCCCTCTCTTCATTGTAAGGAGCTGTATTCCCTCGTTGCTCTGTGCTTTTTGTTCTAGCCCCCACACTGGTATGTTCACTGCTTTGCACCTCTAGTTTTCCTTTTTTGACTCCTGCATGGCATTGTCTCCTTTCTGCTCCATCTACCCCATATTCCTCTCAGCATGCAGACCTTCTTTTTCATAACACTGCGTTTTGTTTTAAGAAAGCACCGTTGCTCTCTTTTCTATTTATTTTAAAGAATTTGCAGGCATCTGCCAGGTTCTCAAATCATATTATCCAGTCCCACAATGTTACTAGTAAGATGACTGAGTAAATTACTGACGCCGGTAATCCTTTGAGGATAGTTGTCATTTAAGACATTTTACCTCCTTCCTCTTATGTTAAAGATGCTGGGAGAAGTCTTCCATAACTTTAACAGTAGCTTGTTGCTACAAAAATATACTTATGGCTACCTGCTAGTGTGTCTGATTTCCTCTTTCATGCAGATGGAAGTGAGGGCCATTAAGAAGTGCTGAGGTGATGCTATACTTGAATTCTACTTGATAACATGGTATATATGGGCAATTTTAAGGTTTAAATCATAATTTAAGTACAGCAAGTATTTTAGAAAGCTATTTATAGTGCTATACAGATTCTTGTGTGGGACCATTTCTGGAAGGCCCCCCCCCTATTCTGACATTACACTGCTGCGACCTGTTCTCCACATCATCGACTTTAGCTGCTAGCACCTGTACTTGTTCTACTATGGCTTTTTCTTTCTCTATACCCTTCCTAGTGATTTTATTACTTTTTGGGGGGAGATCAGCAGCCCCTTGAGGTCAATGAACTGATTTTGGATAGATTGCAGAGTCTCTTGCTTATTTGCAGCTGTTACAGGGAACAATATCATGCCATGGACAAGTAATAAAAGCTTCTTAAAGAGAAGCTCATAGATTAGTACTATTGTGGGCCATTTTAAGCCTAGCCAGTTAATCAATGTGAGAATCAAATCTTGCACCTTGTGTTTATAAAGTAAATGCCTTAACCAGTATGCCAACCTCTTACCCATTTGTTTGCATATCCTGGAGTAGGACCCAACACCATCTGCAGTCTAGTTCAACACTGAACACATGTCACCATAGAATTAGTTGTATCAGTTATTTATCAGAATTGAGCTCTTTCAATCACTGCAATAGTGATATGTATAGTTCTTCTGCCATTATGTATTTATTTATTTTATTCATTTTATTTTATTTTATTTTACATTTGTTGACAGGGAAAGTCCAACTGGAAATAGGTTCATAGGTAGGTACTAGGCTATCGGCCCTAGAGCCCATACAAGCCTAGCCAAAAAATGAAACCTGGCTTTCGCCACCCAAGAAAATTATTTTTCTGTGCCCCTTTCGAGCAGAGCCACAGAAGTGATCCCCGGGGTGAATTTCCCATTTCCCATCCAATTATCAATATTTTTCTTGAAGAGTGCTAATGAGGAGCTCTGTTTGACATAGATAGGTAGTCTGCTCCAGAGTATGGGAAGTCTCTGGGACAGGAATCTATCCCTCCAGCATGTTCTGTTTATTGCGGTGACAAGGTTTAGGTCCCTAGAGCGTGTAGCTCGGAGGGATTGTGATTTATTTAAGTAGAGCATGTCCAACAGCTCTGGGTTTGACATAGCTTTGCATGTTAGACAGAGATCATCCCTGAGTAGGCGATATGCGATGGAGTAAAGCTGTAGTTTTTTGAGATGGTCTGCATAGGGCATCTGTTTGAGGCCAGTAATCCTCTTTGTGAGGTATTTCTGTGGTCTTTCCAGTTGTTGTAGATGTCTTGTGAGCTACATACCAAAAGGGGCGTTGTACTCTATAATGGGTCTAATGAGTGATGAGCAGAGGGGAACAATGACCTCCTTTTTTCTGGATGAGAATCCTGTTGTGATGAGATGAGCCACGTAGAAGGATTTCCTGACCACTGTGGCGATGTGATTATCAAAGGAGAGACTACTGTCCACCTGTGTCCCAAGGTCTCTTATCACATTTTCGGCATTAAGTAGACTACCAGCTATGTGGTAGTTCATGGGTACAGAGTTTTTACCAAAGGGGATGACAATACACTTTTTGGCATTGAGCTTCAGGCCATTTTCAGCAGAGGCCCAGAGAGAAAAGCTCCAAATACAAATTAGTTACATCCCAGTAAAAAAAAAGAAAAAAATAATAATAATAATAATAATAATAATAATAATAATAATAATAATAATACAAGGTACAATAAAATCCAATGTACAATAATACAGGTGCAAGGATTGTGGCAGTTACATTGTAGTGATGAAAAAAAAACATGGCTTATTTCAACAAAACACAAGAACAGACAAGGGTAGTAAAAAACAGATATGCATATAGTTAGCAAGCATTTGAAAAATAAATCTGTCATGCGCATCGACAGTAAGAGTATATAAAATGGAAGTACCAGGACAGTATACCATTAAGCTTCCTGAAAAGATGATTATACATAAGCACTAGCAGTGTTTTATGGGGAGGTAATAGTTAAGGTGAGGTAGGCAAGTAGGGGCATATCAAGGGAAGAAGGTAGGGTTAAGGCAGGAGCATATCCTATGTGATCTGAAAAATAGTTTCATTAAGTGTTTAAATTTGGACACGGACGTTTCTTGGGTTCAGTCTGGTGGAAGATTGTTCCAGTTTCTAGCAATGTAGTTGAAAAATAGTGAGTCACCAGCCATGTTGTTTGATTTATTAGTATTTAGTAGTATTTAGCAGAACTTTATCTGTAGATCTGAGTTCTCTAGATTTAATATAAGGACTTATTAAAGATCTGAGGGCAGGGACTTTATCAGGTTTGTAGAGGATTTTATGAGTACTAGTGAGTTGGTTATAGAGAAGCAGATAAGGGAATTCAAGCCAGTTTAAGTTTTTTAGGTTTAGACAGTGGTGAGTGAGGAAAGCTGAACCACTAGCAAATCTTAGCAACATAGTTGTAGCAAATGGAGAGCTTATTCAGTTCAGGTTTTTGCCAAGTTAGGCAGTATAGGAGAATCATATAAGAGGGTAAAAAGTAGGTGGGAGTGGGCAATGGTAGTTCTGGCAGTTGGAGTAAGGAATACAAAATTTCTATAAAGGCAGCCCAGTTTTTATTAGTGTTTTTTATTGTTTGGTTTACGTGGAGGTCAAATTTGAGGTTGTTTTGTAGGGTCTATATTAGATCAGCGAACGCTTAAAAAAGCAAACACTGATTGATCGTACTTATGTAAGTGAAAGCTTACGATCTTGAACTGTCAGATCAGCGATTTTTTTCCTATTGAAAAAAAATTGCTGATCCAAAACACATACACACAACACAAGCACACCAAACAAACAGCAATCCACACACATACACCTAAAATCTGACACCTAACTGTACACTAAACTATACACACACCACTAACTATCCACTTATCTTAACCCAAACCCTAACCCTAAGGTCCGTCACTATTGCACACTCACCTCTCCCGCTCCCTAACCCTAACTCACCTAACCCACCCTAACCCTCACGTCCACAGAATCGCACACATACCTAACCCATGCCCTAACCCTAACTCACCTAACCGACCCTAACACTCACATCCACACAATCGCACATTTATCTGAATCTGGCCCGTAACTTTACACCACAGCACTGAAAATACCAAAGCAACAGAAATGGACAACCAAATTCTTTCCCTAGGGAAAAGTTGGGTTTCTGTTGCTTCGATATTTTGAACATTCGCTTAAATAAGTTAGATCAATCAGTGTTCACTTTTTTAAGTGTTCGCTGATCTAATATAGACCCGTTTTCTATTATTACAACTAGTAATTTGGTGCTAGTATCTGGGTAGATTGTAGTACCATTATTAGATCTAACTGTGAAGGTAATTGGTGGTGTCTGATGGGTGGGGGTGAACAGCAGTAATTTGGTTTTATTGGGGTTTAGTATTACACCACAGTTAGAGAACCATTTCTCGACAGTTTTAAAGGTGGATTGGTTCATGGTCTGGAGGTCATGTGGGGTATTGGCTGAACAAATAAGGGTGGAATTGTCTGCATATTGTATGCATGAAGCATTTGGGGTGACTGTGGGGTGGTCATTTATAAAGATGGAAAAAAGTAATGGGTCTAAGATGGAGCCTTGAGGAACTCCTATAGTAACAGGTAAAAGGGATGGCAGCTGGTTTGCCACAGAACACCCTGACATCTGTCCTGCAGGTAGTGTTGGAACCATTGGATGGATTGGTGATCAAGGGATAAGTTTTTTAGAGCAATAATAAATAGCTGGTGACTGACAATGTCAAAAGCCTTGGAGAGGTCAAGGAATATTATATCAAAGGTATGTTCTCAACTGCTTAGATACCACTTAAACTGTTACTTTTATGAAATACGTTTGTCAGTGAGGGAAGAGAAACAAAAGCAGTCATCTTATAACAGGCTAGCCACACCTCCCCTAGAAAAATTCTCTTCTGTTAAATATTATATTTGCTTGAGTTTCTACCTAGATAACGGTGCTGACACTTCTTAACCCCACCTCAAGCATTCAGTATTCTTAAAAGAATATTATGGTGGTGGGTGTGGAGAGCTAAGGAAGTAACACATCTGGATAAAACATTATGATGAGGCACTAAGCCCCATCTACAGACTGTTCAGATACTGCCAGAATTTTTTTGTCATCTGGCTCATATATTGTTACAATAATGCAAGCTTACTGTATGAAGTCTGCTGCTATATAATCTTGATTGCTAGGTTTTGGTCTTGAGAGTGAAAGCCAGGGTGAGTATATTGTAGTGTCATACACACTCTTAACTATGCATTATAGCTATTACATAATGGTTATGGTACTTTGAGGTTTTATTTTATTTAGTTCTTAAATACACTAGTGATGGTTCTATAGACTGTTTTTCATATGCTACAGCAGAATGAATGTATATATGACTGTTAGTATGCTAGTGAAAACATTTCCTACCTTCAATGTTAAAATAATAAAAGACATATTTATATACATTTTAGTTAAACAATGCATCCAAAACTAACATTTTTTATTTGTATCTTCTTATATTTCAAGAATATAGTTATCTGTAAATGTCTGTCCAATTGATAGTGAAGAAATGATGTATTATTTTGAGCCATGTACCTCCCTACCATAGCAGTTATTTTTCACTTGTGTAAACTTACCTTTGAAGAGGTAGTGTATGGTTCTTTACTGTATATTTTACTTAGGTGAGAAAGTACAGTTGTGCAAGATCTTACCATAACAACAGATGTCCTACTTCTCACTGTTGCAATATTCTTTACTTTTGTGATACCCTGCTGAGGATAGCGGAACACCTGACCAGTATACCAAAGCTTTTACATCTTCCGTGCACCATACATCAGATGTATGTCCTATGCACAAGGCATAAGGTATATGTGTGGCATAAGAGCACTTATTCCCCAGAAGTGAAGTACCCCAGAAGAACTTGAGCAACCCCAGAGGAAAGCAATAACGTACATCCAGGAAGGGAGGAAGAAGAAGGGAATGATGGAAGACCCCTCAGCCAGAACGAAAACAACAGAAAATAGGAGGGGTAGGAGGGAGGAACAGAATACTGCAACAGTGAGAAGTAGGACATCTACTGTTATGGTAAGCTCTTACACAACTGTATCACATCCTTTCTTATCACTCTTGCAGTGTTGTTTATTGGTGGGGAGTACCGAAACTACTGCAAAGTATGGGAGGAGGAAGCCACTGAAGAGCCCTCCAAAACCAATGATGGGTGGCCCTGTCAAAACCCGCCCTGGCTCTAGAAATGACATCTAGCTTGTAATGTTTGGTGAAAGTGTGAACAGAAGACCAAGCAGCAGTTTCCAAGCTGAATCTAGTATCCAGACCCTTTTGAAAGAGCACCAGAAGAGGCCGCTGCCCTAGTAGAATGAGCATAAACAGAAGAGGAAAGCTGGTTGTCATGAAAAGAATAGCAAAAAGAAATGTCCCTAGAAATCCAGGAGGAGGTGGTCTGCCTAGATACCTCAAAAAACAGTTTCCTGTCATAAAAGGAAACAGAAACCTGCTCAGATTTCCTGATATGTTTTGTCTTGTCCAAGTAATATCTGAGCTGCCTTTGTAAAATAAAATCCAGAGTGTGAACTGATTTCTGTGCAGAAGAGAAAAAAAGAAGGAAGATGAATGGACTGATTCAAGGAAAATCATTAACCACCTCAAGCATAAAAAGGACTGGAATGAAGAGACACTCTGTCCCTATGAAAAAACAAAACAGGTGGAACCGACATGACTGCTTAAAGTTCAGAGACCCTCTTGGTAGAATTGAAAGCTACCAACAAGCCAGTCTTCCAAGTACCGTGTTCTAGAGGAGAAGAAACTGCAGGCTCAAAAGCAGACTGGGTCAATTTCTCAAGAACAAAATTAAGTTTCTAAGAAGGAGAAGTAGGATTTCTTGTGGGTAAATATGGATGCATTTTAAAAATTGTTTGACTTCAGGACTGGAAGCCAAAGGTGGATTGACAGGCAGACAAGTAGAAATGGCTGACAAATGAACTTTAACAGATGAATATGCCAAGCCAGACTTGAGCAACTCATACAAATAAGAAAGGATCACAAAACCCTGATAGAAAAAGGGTCCAGGTCTTTCTTATAGGTTCATAGGTTCACAGGTGTGTACTAGGCTAATGGCCACAAGGGCCTTTATAAGCCTAGCCATGCATCCCAAATGTCTGATAAGTTCTGGTACCCTTGATAAGTAGAAGTAAGGGCTTGGGAGGTGAAACATTTACAAGCAGGGGCCTGAGAGCTGAACCATTTACAGGCTGCCTGTGTCCATTAGAGACATAGGTGGCAAACCAGAGATGAATTTCATGTTTCCCATCCAATTGCCCAAGTTACACTTCAGTTGAGTTGGGGAGGAACTCTGCTTCACATGGATGGGAAGCTTGTTCGAGAGAATGGGCAGTCTGTTGGATACATACCTGTCACTCCAATGGGTTCTATTTATATCTCAGACAAGGTTTAAGTCTTTAGAATGGGTAATTCTCATACTGTTTGTTCTGCAGATATGCAGGAGGTCCATTATAGTCAGGCCTGACAATGCCTTGTATGCCAGGCTTAGATATCCCCTCAACAGTCTGTAGGAGATGAAATACAAGGATAGGGCACTGAGGCAGTCTGCATAAGGCATATTACTTACCCCCTATATTCTTTTAGTGAGGAACCTCTGTGATGTTCCAGTTGTTGGATACGCCTGATTAGGTACATAGCAAATGGGGCACTGTACGCAGTGATGGGTTTGATGAATGCTGAATAGAGTGGAACAATGACTTCTTTGGACCTAGACACCATACCTTTGTTTATAAGTTGCACAACATAAAATTATTTCCTCACTACAGTAGACACGTGATGGTCAAAGGCTAGATTACTGTCTATATGTGTCCCCAAGTCCTTGAATATTGGGTCAACTCACAGGTGTGTGTTGTCAATATGATAGTTTCCAGGAGTGGATGACTTCACAAAGGATACTGTTATGTATTTCTTGGCATTTAATTTTTGTCTATGGCTCCAGTATCAGTTGTTTGTATTTGTCAGCCCTTCCTGGAAAGCAGTTATGTCAGCGGGTAATTCAATGACAGCTCCTAATTTGCAATCATTTGCAAATTTAGTCAGCCAAAGGCCACTGATGTTGGCCTTGACTTCAGAGAAGTAAATACCAAAAAAGGAGCGGTCCCAAGACCGATCCCTGAGGAACTCCACTTGTTACTGGCCTCCTTGTAAAGTTGGACTTCCCAGTTCTAACTTCCTGGGTCCTGTCTGTGAGCCAGCTGGCTCTCCACAAGGTGACATAAGGGTTTATACTTAACCTCTCAGGTTTAGCAACAAAGCCTGAGGGGTTGTGCTAAATGCCTTGGCCAGGTCAAGGTAAGCAATGTGAACCATTTTGCCTTCGTCCATTGCTTTGGTGACTTTCTCAAAGAAGTCCACCGGGTCGATTAGGTATGACCTACCCCTTACGAAACCAAATTGGGTGGAGTCCAGTGTCTGGAGGTTTCCAATGTCATTATTCATCATTTCCATGATAATTCTTTTTCCATGGCTTTGCATGGAAAACTAGTGAGACTTATGGGTCTGCAGTTTCCAGGGTCTGTAGATGGCCCACCTTTGTTCACAGGTTCATAGGTTGGTACTAGGCTAACGGCCCTAGGGCCTATACAAGCCTAGTCATAACAATTCCCTGGCTATTTCTTCCCACAATATTTACTTCCCTGGACCCCTGTCTAGCAGGCTGACTGACATGATCCCCAGGGTGAATTTCCCATCTCCCATCCAATCGTCAAGGTTCCTTTTGAAGAGGGCCAAAGAGACGCTCTGCTTGACATGTATGGGCAGTCTTTTCCAGAGTCTGGGGAGTCTCTTGGTCAGGAACTTATCCCTCCAGCATGTTTTGTACATTGTGATGACAAGGTTTAGATCCCTGGAGCGTGCAGCTCTGAGGGATTGGAATTTCTTTAAGTGTAGCATGTCCAACAGCTCTGGGTTTGACATGGCCTTGTATGTTAAGCAGAAATCGCCTTTGAGTAGACGATATGTGACAGAGTATAGCTGGAGTTTTTTTTAGATGGTCAGCATAGGGCATCTGCATTAGGCCTCTGATTCCCAAATGATGTGGATATTCTACAAAACGGCCTTACAGAAATAGATGCTGTGATTCTTTTAGTGAGGTATTTCTGCGGCCTTTCCAGTTGATGCAGATGTCTTGAGAAGTACATACCAAACAGGGCATTGTATTTTATAATGGGTCTAATGAGGGATGAGTACAGTGGGACAATGACCTCCTTTTTGCTGGATGAAAAGCCCTTAGTGATGAGGCATGCTACATAAAAGGATTTCCTGACTGTTGTGGTGATGTGGTTATTGAAGATGAGACCACTGTCCACATGTGTCCCTAAGTCTCTTATCACACTTTCAGTGTTTAGTGTACTGCCACCTATGTGGTAATTCATGTGTACATGTTTTTTTCCCCAAAGGGGATAACTGTACATTTCTTGGCATTGAGCTTGAGCCCATGGCTCTGGCACCAAGCATCTGTTTCTATAAGGCCCTTTTGTAGAATATCCAAATAATTTGGGGATTCAGTAATGGCTCCCAGTTTGCAGTCATCTGCGAACTTTGTTAGCCAGAGTCCCTTAGTGTTGGCCTGCACTTCAGTACCTTTGTGCAGAGGGATGACTGTTGCTGTTCTCCTCTCGTGAAGCATGAAGCCTGTTTGGAGGCTAAAGTTAAATAGCAATTCCAGAGGGCCTGATAAATCATGTTTCGTACTACAGAAGGATTACTGAGATATTGTCTGGGACCATTGATGCAGTGTTCTTAAAGAGAGCATCGAGGACAAGTCCCCTAGTGATATTAAGGAGAGTAATATTTGATGGCATTGCCTGAGCGAAGGTTCAGGGGAAGAGAGGGGTACAGTTAGAGCTGAAGTTGTCGGCCAGTAGGTTTGCTATACCTTCTGGCTCAGTATAGGTCACTCCACTTACAATGAACTCTGCACAAAATTGTGTATTGTTGTTGAGGTTGCGGACATAGCTAAAGAATGTCTTGTGGTTGTCCTTGGCCTGGGAGGCCAAATGTGCCAGAAATTTGACTTTGGTAGATTTTATTTGTGCTCTGAATTGTTTGTTTAGTTTGATGAGAGTGTTTTTATCCTGCTGGTTGCTGCACCTCCTGATTTTTGCCATGATTTTCTTCCTTTTGTTATACAGTTTGTTGATGCATGATTCCACCAAGGTGGCTTGCTTTTTGAGTTAGTTCTGTACTTCTTCCTGGTCAGTACATTGAACAGCTCTATGTAGGCAGCAGTGTTCTCAGGGTTTATGGGAGCTTGAAATGTTGCCAGGTTATCATTAATAGTAGGAAGTTAGCCTTACAGTAGTTCCTGAATATTCCAGGGTTTGCTGGGGTTCCAGGTTTTACTTTTACTTCAAAGGAGACATTTTGTGATCTGATCTTACCAGAGAAGACATCACACTGGGGGGGGGGTTATGCGGCACTCTACCATATTAGTGAAGACCAAATCCAGTATGGTTGCACCCCTGGTTGGTGTATTGACAATCTGGTCCAAGGAGTTTGTTTACAAAATCCAGGAATCTCTGTGCCTGTATGTTTGGTGTTGTATATGATACCCAGTTAATACTGGGGTAATTAAAGTCACCCATAAATATGGTATTGGGTTAGGTGATGAGTGTTTCCAAAAAAGTTAAATACATTGTATGGGTTTCCTCGGTCATTGAAGGGGACCTATAACTTGCAAGTAAGTGGTATTGGATTTTGCCTATGGTGATCTGAATGTGGAGAAGCTCAAGTGCATTGTCCTGTTTGACCAGCCTTGAGGTATATTTATTTTTGATGTACATCAAGGCACCTCCACCATTAGTCCCTGTCTGTGTAGTAGCTGGTGAAAATGTGTGGAAGGTATTATGAATTTGCACTGTCAATGTGCTCTCTGCGGCTTTAAGTCTCATTGACTGCAAAGATGGCAGTAATCTCTAGGGTGAAGAGAGCTTCTAGGGAGTGGAGTGTTTTGCTTAGACTCCTAGCATTGAGCAGTAACACCTTTAGATTTTCTTGGTTTTGATTTGTTATGTTGGAAGTTCTTTCACTTTGGCATTGCCTAAAAAGGCACTATGGGAGTGGATAATGTTTCAGCTAATATTCTAAAGCCTAGAGGGGAGAGGCACAAACCATCCCTAGCAAAGCACTGTGGTCTGTTAACCATCTCCTTCCATGCTGACAAATACTGCACCCCCTTAGAATGACACCACAAATTAAGCCAATTACTAAAGTCAGTCATAATTTGTTCATACTGTGACATCATCCTTGAAAAAGGTAAAATGCTGCTCATTGCTAGGCTCATACCAGCCTGGAACACATATGCTGAGAGCTCCATGATGTCTCATTTAATATAGTGTAGGGTGGTACGTCTCAGGTAATTTCCACCCACATGGACTATGACTGAGTCATACTGCGACTTGTGGTCCAGTGACCTGAGTGCGTGTGTAATATGGCAGATTCTGGTCGCTGATAAGAAACTGACCATGATTTTCTCCTTACTCGAACTTGTGACAGGGGCAGCAGTATGTCTCACAATAGTGTCTCCAATGACTAGAATGTTGGCTCCTGTGGTGGCTTAACTTATGGGCTAGGAAGTAGAGACTCCATGAGATGTGGCTGTATGTGCTGATGCAGTTGTTGCTTTGAAAGAGTGCATTTGGGGTTGCTAAGAGTGTTTGTTATGTGTACTTCATCTAACAGGACTTTGGGGTTTAGGAAGGTTACATTTAAGTACCTCAGCATATGTGGGTCTTGTGTGTGATTGGTGCAATGTGTCTACTACTGACAATATTGTTTACATTATGAGCGCTTTTATGTAAGAACTTTGCTTCCAGTGACATTGTATAAATACATCTCTCACATACCATATGTTTGTTTGAGAATTAGCTGTTTGTCAGTAAACATGAGGCAATTTCTACATTGCCTCAGGATACTCAAATCCGCCAAGATAGTAATGATGATAGTGGGAAAGTTTGCTTCCATGGCAGCAGACCCTTTTTTATTGATTAGAGAGTTGGAATAAGAATATAAAATAATGTCAGGAGCATCTGGTTTGCAGCTCTAGGGACAGTGCTTGTCACTGCAAACTAGCTGTCCTGTGTGCAACTAGGTATTGTTGAAATTTCAATGGTGCTTTTACAGAAAAAATGTCAACTCAAGGTGTCTGTGGCTATGCAGGGCACTACTAGATACTTGAGGGGAAGCTAATAAGAAGAGCCAGATGATTTATGGATGAAGTATTTAGGCAGATTTTCTGAAGTTAGAATCAAATCAAGCAGTACTTACTGAAAATAAAGAATTAGCTTGTCAACAATGATGAAAAGAGGAGAGTCCCCTAAATGGCTACTGCCTGGCTACTACTAGTGCTGATCTCACCACAGTTTCACTCTGCTGGGATAAAATGCTTCTTTGCTTCTTCTCTCACCAGAAGCAAAACAGTATCACCAGTTCCAAGATGAGAACCTATTTGGTGATCCACAGTCTTCCCCCAGATGATATAAGGGTGTATAGGCTTGTTGTAGCCTCTTCCTAGTAAATACCTTGAATAGCAGCCAGACCAATCAGAAAAATCAAACACAGACACCTACTTCCCAACCTGAAAGAGCTAGGATTCTATGCACTCTACTCCTTCTGTCATCAAGAGCAAAATATGAACCAGTAGAGCACCTATGGCTTTCCAGTGATCAGCAGTCCCCAGGAAATAATGTTGCTATACTCCTTCTCTCACCAGGAGCAAAACAGAAGCACTAATCCCAAGATGACTACTGAGAGTAAGAATGTGGGCTCTCCAGTAAGTGGTGGCCTTAGAGTAGATGTTGCAGATTTTAAAGGCAAGATGGAAAAACGGGTTAATATCCTAAGAGCTTCAGTGTGAACTAAGCAGTTAGATACGAAAGAGGGGGTACGTTAAGATTTAGCTATCTAAGTGAGTGCTCCGTTCTGTTGAGGAACCAAACAGAAAATCTCTTTTACGTAGTCACATATGATTACCTAGTAGGGTATTCTGGCCTCCTACAAAACTCGAAACATGATCACAAAAAGTGGTTCCGAAAATTGTCAATTAAAGGGTGGATAAGTAAGGGTGAATGCGAGTTCCCTTATCCTGTGTGAAGAACTCCAAACTTTGAGGTAATTTGTGATGATTGCAGCTGGCCAAATGAAACAGAAGGGGGAAGCAGTGCTGTCTGAGCCAAAAGGGAGTCACAGGCCAGATTTTGGGTTTGTTCCACATGACCTTGTGCAGGACCTTTGGTAAGAGAGGACAAGGGGGGAATAGGCATACAGAAACATCCCCTTCCAAGAAAGACATGGGGTCCACTTTTGAAGCCAGGGAACTTGGCACTCTGGAACAGATATAGGGAAATTGCCTGTTTAGTATTGAGGCAAAAAGATCTACATGAGGAGTACCACACCGAAGTACAATGTCCAGAAACACCTCCTGTGTAGCATCCCCTCATGAGGAGTTGTCCTGGGTCTACTCAAAGAGTCTGCCACCAGAGTGTGTTCTAAAGGAATGCAGACTACCTGAGGAAACAAGTGATGGCAGACTGTAAAATCCTAAGCCTGAAGAGCCGGACTGCAAAGAAGGTAAGATTTTGTGCCCCCTTGCTTGTTGATGTACCACATTATTGTTGCATCATCTGTAAAAACCTTTAAAGGACCTGGAATCTAACAGAAGTGAAAAGCCTGGGGAGCTAGAGATAAAGCCCTCATTTCCTTGATGTTGATGTGGTCTGACAGATGTTAATGCTACCGAAGACCCTGGACATTTAGGTTGCTAGAGGATGCCCCCCCCCCCAACTGTGATCGAAAGTTTCCATATACTGCTCCTGAGTAGGGAGAGGAACCTAAAATGGCAAACCTAGATTCAGAGAAATTTGGTGAATCCACCAGTGGAGCTCAAGCTTATGACAAGGTAAGAGAGGAACCATATACTACAGAGGATGGCAGTGCTGGAGCTAAATAGTCTTCAGACACCATTGGAATTTCCTCATGTGGAATTTGGCAAAGGAAACCAGGGGCTTTTTCTTCTACAAAAACATTGAAAATGTGTTTCGATGTTGTCAGATTTTTCAATGTTTTTTTTTATATGCTTAGAGTTTGTCACATTTTTTTAATTTTACCTTTGTACCACCACCCTCAGCTAATTATATATACCATCTCAGAGGTTGCACAGCAGTAGGGAAAGGGCATAAACCTCTCCCTAGTATAAGTTACATTTTGTCAGTCTTTTTCAGTGTTAGTCTTATTTTCAGTCTTTTTCTGACTTTTTATTGCTGATGTTGTCTTGTTTCAGTTTTATATATATATATATATATATATATATATATATATATGTGTGTGTGTGTGTGTGTGTGTGTGTGTGTGTGTGTGTGTGTGTACCTATGCAAATAGATATAGATAGATACGTTACAAATGTATGTATGTATATAAATAGATATAGAAAGATGGATATGCAAATATACACAGAGGAAGTACTAGTATTTCTTGGTAATATGCAAGGTACTACAAACTGTAAAATAAATTATACATTGAGTGCTAGGTGACAAAGTCCATGACAATTTACATACACATACAGAAAAAATGTAACATTTAAATTATGAGGCAACAGTTCAAGTCACTTATATTCATCTTGGTTCTGGAGATAAAACCTCAGCTGTACAAAAAATAGAGGAAAATATAGAAGATGATGGAGGGCATCTGAAATAGAGTACCATCAATTGTAACTAAATGAGTGTACTTTATTAGACTGAGAAATTATTATTGGGCTGCTGTTTAGTGAGGACCTTTTAGGGGAAGAAGAGGACCAGGGAGGAGCAGGAGCAGGAGCAGAAACCCCTTCAGGAGGCCTCCGTGGCAGTAAAATATTAAATAACTCCTGTGTAAAGGCCTGCCACTCACTTTGTGGATCCCTAGGAGCAGAAGAAACACAATTAATTTTCTGTTTCTTTTTTAAGGGAATATCCATCCTAGAAACCTGAGAAGGCCCAGACTAAGGATGGCATTCTGCAAATGCAGTATGAACCTCTTCCCTAAAGAGAAATTGCAGAACCCTCTAGAACCCTCAGAAACAGTCAGCTGTGGTTCCCTCTGAATGCCCGAATTGGACGCCTGCAAAGCCTCATCGGACATGCTGCCCATCAGATCCTCACTGACCTCCAACCAAATGCGGTAGAAGAATCTGAGAAAACAACCGGGCAAGTCTCTGGGTTGATAATAACCTCAGGAGAAACTCCTGACAGAGGCTGGACAGCGGAAGATTCCGGTCTTAACTTATGCACCTTCTTCTTCCCTGATGGCTGACCCTTGGGGTAGGAAGTTCCATCCATAGTATCTGCAGCAAGAAGCTTAAGATGTTGGTTCTCAAAATACAAGGAAAGGGAAGAAAGCCTACTGTGAAGACTTTTGGGGACAAACACCTGACAAACTGAACAAGACGTATGGTCGTGAGCAGCACCTAGGCAAAAAGACACTTATCATGGCAGTCTTTATGGGGAATCAGTCTCCCACACTGGCATTTACCTTTCCTGGATGACATTAACCCCAAACAGCACAAAACAAACAGAAAAAGTAACCAAAAAATCTTTGGGTACTTATCTGCAACTATGAGGACTTCAGCAAACAGCAGTAAGTACAGGAATGCCAACAAACAGAAAAACAGTTAAAAAATGGACAGAGGTAACAGACCGACGGTTAAAACAGCGTTCAGACTGGCAGCAAAGAAGTTCTGAGGATGGTACGCCTGAATGTCACTTTTATGCCCTACCCTACGCAAATAGTGTGCATGTGACGTTCAGCATACTTTAAACAATGGTTGAGTTTGGTAAACTGGCCAGATGGTGGGCTTCATGGTAGGGAATCCCATTTGTAAGGAATACTGCAACGGTGAATGTAAAGACATCAATAACTTTACAATCTTCAAAACAAAAACATCTGCAATTTAAATAATTATAACAAAACAGTGATAATATAAAAACATTGTTTAAGAATCAATGTAAGTTATATTACAGTCATTTAATACTTACAGAAATTTAGTTTGTAGAGAAATTAAAGGTAAGTTAGTCTAATACAAACAAGAGTTGCAAATTGCAATATAAAGTGAGGGAAAACAGGCTTATAGTATATTTAGAGAGAAATTCAGGGAAGAAAATTTGATAGAAGTAAGGAAATAAGTGAAGAAGGGAGAGTAAGGAGGTATAATGAATGAAAAGGTACTTGTTTACATTTAGGGATACAGTTTATCCTGGTTTTGAGCAAGAGCAAAGCCAGATTTTAGCTAGGAAGTCTTTCAGAGTGGGTTTTTAAAGCTGAGAGGGAGGGTATTGAACTGATGAATATAGGTAAGGAATTCCAGGGCTTAGCAACCTTGTACAAGTACAGACAATGTCCAGCAGATTTGATAGGGTTGTAGACAGACAGGAGTTTTTGGTCACTGGATCACAATGATCAATTGGGGACATAGTTGTGTAGAATGTTTTTTAGTACTGGGCAGGCAGATGGATGAGGAATAATTTTATAGTTGGTAAGAAGTTGTGTCTATGTTAGCTGATGAGGTAGTGCTAACCAATTTAGGCTTTTTAGTGCTGTACAGAGGTGGGCTCTGAAAGGGCTAATTGCTGCAAATTTAGCAACTTTGTTATAGCATTTCAGGTTTTAATTTTTGTGGTTCTTGCAGGTTAGTAAGGATGGCAGCACAATAAAGAAGTGTGGGGAAGAGATAAGTAGTGGCAAGTATAGTTTTAGTTGCTTCGGTGAGAAAGTGTTTGGCTCTGTAAAGCATCCCTAGTTTTTGATGAGTTTTTATTATGCAATTTTTGTATATTCAGGTCGAATTTAACCTTTACCCCTTATAATTTGCTATGAGAAGTGACTTCAGTGGTTGTAGTATAAAGAAAGAGGACTTTAAATTTTGTTTTTTTTCATGAGAGAGGGATTTGGGGAAAAAGTAGTAGTTCAATCTGTTTTGTGTTGGGCATGAGTTGTGAGTTAAAAAGCCATGTTTCAGTGCCTGTTAAAGCTTCCTGAGTAATTTTTGGGAGGTGTACCTTGTTGTCAGATGTGCAAATGAGAGTGGAATCATCTGCATATTGTATTAGGGTGGCCTGTTGTGTGGATGTATAGAGGGTATTGGTGAAAATGTTAAAGAGGAGGGGACCAAGGATAGAGCCTTGTGGTACACTGGTGGTGGCTGGGAGGTAAGGAGAAAAATGAAGTGTGGTTTTATTGACTGATACCTATTGGACAGGTAGCTTTTGAACCACAAAATGGTGGGCTGAGAGACACCTAGTGAGGACATTTGAAGTAGAAGTTTGCTGTTGAAGGCTTTAGACAAGTCTAGAGATAAGGAAGAAACTAGTTTGCCATTATCTATAGCTTTATTGACAGTATCTATATAAGTTAGAAAGGCAGTGCTAGTACTATGGGAAGGATGGAAGCTATTTTTGTGTAGGGGATAGGAGTTCTTCCTGCAGGAGATAGTCTAGCAATTGTTTCTGAATACATTTTCAAGCATTTTGGAAAAGGGAGATATTGTTATAGGTCTAATGTTATTCATGGCTGTTGAATTTCCTCCTTTGTGTAGAGGGATAATGTGTGACATCTTCCATAGAGAGGGAACGATTCCAGGACTGACCTATTTATAAGGATTGAGACAGGATAGGCAATGCTATTGTTTGCTGTTTTAGATACTCACTTGGACGGTCATCAGCTGAAGAAGAGGATGGCTTAAGTTTGTTTAAAAGTAATTTTACATAGGATGTGGACACAGGTTTGAAGGTGAATGTGGATGTGGTGATATGTGGCTGTTGGGTAGGGTTGGGATTATATGCTGAGGAATCCTTAAAGACAGTATACTATCTATAAAATAAGAGTTGAACTGTTTTGCAGTTTCAAGTGCTGAGTAATTGGGAAAGGACTTCGTGTTGAATTTTTGGCCGGGATGTAAGATTTCTTTAATGGATATCAAAAAGTTTTGCTAGGGTTATGTTTATTATTATTCTGAAAGTTATTTTACTGTTGTTTTTTTGTCTTCACTTATTTGCTCTTTAGTATGATTGTGAAGCATTCAAAAGTTTTCAAAGTATTGAACTGTTCTTTAGTTTCGCCCTTCTTTCCATGCTTTGTCTCTATCCTGCATTAACATTCTACTCATTTTGGATAGCCAAATTGCATTATTTGTTTTTAGTCTCTTCCTTCTAGGAGGTACAAGGCGATTTAGGATATTTAGAAAAGTTGTATTGAATTCATTTGCAGCATCGTCTAAGGAGAGGATTTGTAGGAAGTTCCAGTTAATAAATGATAGTGTCAGAGTGAACATTTCTCAGTTAAACTTGGAAAGGCTGCATGTTGTTTACAAATATGCTGTTTAACTGGATGTGTGAGATGTCTGGTCATATAAATTGGGATATGATCACTGAGAGAGTTTGACTGTGCTTGTGGTAGTGTATTTACTAAGGTCTGATACTAGGATGCAGTCTAATAGGGAATTTCATGCCTTTCTCTAATCTGTGGGGCTATTAATTAGCTGTGTGAAACTATATAAGTTCATGCTAGGTGTAAGGGAGTTACAGTTTATGTCTAACCAATTGACATTCACATCACCTAGTATTATTTTTTCTTGTGGAAATTTTATGGCTATTCAATGTAGGATATCTTCCAGTATAACTATATTATTGCCAGGAGGGATGTAAAGGGAAGTAATACATATTTGTTTCCTCTCTCAGGTCAAGTTACAAATGAGACCAATCAGTTTATACCTAGTACAAAGCAAGTATTTGACTGATTAAAGTTAATATACAGCAATGTTCTTCATGATAAATGTGCTTCCATTATACAATGACAAGATTCTTATTTTGCATCATTGCATACATTTTACTCAAAATCTTAATCATAAAGAAAAGGAAAAACAGAACAAGCACTTAATCTGCAGTGGTGGTGTTGGGGATGCATGTGGTAGCAAATGAAGGCAAACTGTACTGACATCATTTCATGTGGTGATCAGTGAGTGGGGATTAAACAGGACAAAGGAGAAAAAGCCTACCTTACTGTTATAACAGTGTTGGACCAGGCCATGCCTATCCCTGATCCACCTTAGTGTGGTAGAGATTAGTGAAGGGACATGGGACACAGATGGAAAGTACCAAAAACAGAAATCAAAAGAGGTACTGTTGCTACCAAAATCAGAAGTAAATAGCATGTGTGTGTGTGTGTGTGTGTGTGTGTCTGTGTATCTACTTATATCTCTGTCTATATTGATATAGATAGAAACAATATATATAGTCAGATGTAAATTTTGTTTTCCTTTAGCTGTCAACAGCAATGAAGAACAATACAACCAGCTAATTTTCAGTAAATAAAACTAATTACCATATTTTAAACAAATGAGAAAAAACTGTCGTTCTTACTTGTGAGCAGCACAGTGGGTAGCATTGCCACTTCACAAGAAGAGAAGAGGTTCACATCTTCAGAGTTTACAAGTCTTTCCTGCATTTATTTGTGTTTTCTGGGGTACTTTGGTTTCCTTCCGCATCCCAAAGTCATGCTGTAAATTACCAATTAATGTGTGTGTGTGTGTGTGTGTGTGTGTGTGTGTGTGTGTGTGTGTGTGTGTGTGCGCGCGTGCGCGCGCATGCATGTGTACGTGCGATACAAAAGAAAGGCCTGTTAATCTACTTTAGTTACCAAATTGCTAGTAATCTCTGTGGATACTGGTGGTGGCTGTTGGAGTGAGAAGAGGAACTGGGTGAGACTCAAATACATTGGATGGATGATTCATAATGATAGCAGTATCATTTATGAAACTAGCATTAAGCAGTGTGCTAAACTAACCATTAGTTAGCAGAGTGAGAGAGAAAACAGTAACAGACAGCTCCAAAAAATGACATCTGCAGAAGAAAAGTAAACAGTTTACATGGACATGCTATTACTTCAGTGCTAACAGGAGGGACGGGCAGATGAAAATAATTAAAGCTGTTGAGAGAGATAGAGAAAGGAAGATAGCTAAAGACAAAGGATACCATCACATCAGCTTATACTGTAATACATTTCATATTTACAGAAATACACGCATACACTGATATGAGTATCAGCAACAAACGCATACACCGATATGAGTATCAGAAGTACACACGTACACCGATATGAGTATCGGAAGTACACGCGTACACCAATATGAGTATCGGAAGTACAAGCGTACACCAATATGAGTATCGGAAGTACATGCGTACACCAATATGAGTATTGGAAGTGCATCAGCAGCGAGTGCTGCTTCATCTGCTCCAACTCATTGAGAAATGGATCATTGAATCTCAATGCATTTAAAGGAGATAGTGGTTTCTTACAGGCATCAAGACCCCTTCACCCCTCTTATTTTATACATACAAGTCCATGATTGCACAACAGTGGAGAAAAGGAACATTTTCTTACTCCCTCTGTTTCTTGATCCCACTATCTGTGATGCATGGTACTTGGGATCACACAACAGTGGCTCTAAAAGAAAACTGTCTTAACTCAACTATTTCCTAATTCTGCTAACCCCAGTATACTATATTTGGGGTTAGACAACAGCAGACAGGGACATCTGTGTTATCTTCACTGTTGCCTCATACCGATATCACCAAATCACTGTAGTCGATGTGCGTGTCAGCCCAAGAAACTGCTCAACACAGTTTCACGTCACACACACACACACACACACACACACACACACACACACACACACACACACACACATGCACACGCATTCCTGCGCACACACATCCAGATTCATTAGATGGAAAGGAGGTGAAACTAAGCTTTGAGAGTTACTAGGGCCATGTTATTGAAGTAAATCGCCACACACATTCTGCACTACTGAATATAGGAGAAAGAAAGGAAGAAATCTAATAGCCACATTAGTGAAGAATAAGTGAGGGGGAGGTGGTACAATTATCACCTGAAAGTTACCAGTATTTTGTTGAAAAACGTCAGTGTTTTTCAGCACCACAATACTAAGGGATGTTATTCATAGATGATATAATCTTGCTTTGGATTTTTAGGGATATATAGGCATTTGCAACATATATTTGACGACATACACTTATATAACATATATTTGTATATTTATATATACAACACACACACACACACACATATATATATATATATATATATATATATATATATATATATATATATGAAACATATTTATATATACAACATAAATCTGGGGGCGACGTGGTGCAACTATCACCTGAAAGTTATCTGTATTTTGTTGAAAAACCTCAGTGTTTTTCAGCACCACAGTAAAGAGGCATGCTAATCACAGACAATATAATTTTGCTTTGGATTTTTTGGGATATATAGGCATTTGCAACATATATTTGAGATTGAGATAACTGAACTGTAGGCAAGTGTGATACCTTTGCACAAAATATATTTATTACAAGTCTAAGTCTGAAAACTCTGAGGAAACATCAATATCACCGCCATTATTATCATTAGACTAACTGCAAAACGGAGTAACTTTACTTAAACACTTTTTACGAATAACCAGTCAAAATGAATAATGAAGGGAAGTGTTTCTATGAACCAGGAAAGGACAATATTCTAAATCACGCTGCTTAAATGTCAGTATTGATTATATTGCCTTGGATTGTGATTTGACCTTATATATGGAAGCTTTGAAACCAGCTAACCAGAATACCATCATGTGATTGGTCAAACCTCAGAAACGTATGGCTGATATTTCTGCCTAAATACTGTTTAAAAAACAAGAATGTAAAGCAGATACTCTTTACAGAATCAAATGACATTGCTTTGAAGGTTCTTCTTACCTCTGTAATCCTGGAATTAAGCTAATAGGCCCAACTAACTCACTTTAACAGCTTGTCAAACTGCAAAGCTACAAACCATCATGTTCAGTGTTGTAATGAAATGAGTAACATAAGGTTTTTTTTTTCTGTTTTTTCTCTGTATTATAAAATGCAATGCATAATATCACACTTCCACCATGACCTTCCACTGTGTTAAAGTCCCAGTCAAAGAAAAGTTCAGGTATAACACTTATTACCAGAGAAAGGCCTAGTTCGACAATATATCTTTCATCTCATTAAATGGAAAAGATGATCTCACAGTTGCAGACCAGACAGGCAAAGTACTACAATGCCAAATTCTGCTTTTGGTAGTTATTATGTGCTCCTTGCTATAAAGTGAAATATGAACTGCCCCAGTTTCAGTTAGCCCTCAACCCCCCCTCACCATCACTGGAATACATTCCAAGTATTTCAAAATTCTAAATAATGATACATTGTTAAAATGTGTGCACCATCTTATAAATTATGCAGAATATTTCAGGTGTAGTCAGATACATACTACTGGAATTATAATAAAATACATAAAAATCTACTGCCAATCATTAGCGGACCGGAGTTCTGCTGTGGCGACCCCTAACCGGGAAAAGCCGTAAGACACAACAACAACTTATATATATATATATATATATATATATATATATATATATATATATATAGATATAGATATATATATATATATATATATATAGATATATATAGATATATACACATATACACGTGTATATATTTATATGTATCCACTGGGCCACCAATGACTACAATACAAACAGAAGAAAACTAAACCCAACAACGTGGGGAGCTTCACTTCCCACACCTCCCCTAACTAAATATACTAGTTCCGAGATCATGACACAGTGGTTAGTTTCCTGGGTGAAATTGCAACGTTCCAGGAGTTCAACATTCTGAAGTTTCGGCGTTGTCATCTCAGTGATTTGAAAGTCGACGTTCTAAGTCGACATTTTAAAGTAGACCCATATATACAGTGGATATAAAAAGTGTACACACCCTGGTTAAAATGCCAGGTTTTTGTGATATAAAAAAATGAGAACACAATAAATCATTTCTAAACCTTTCCCACCTTTAATGTGACCTATCACCTGTACAATTCAATTGAAAAACAAACAAATCTATTAGGGGAAAAATATAAAAAATAAAAAATGTACAACAAGCTGGTTGCATGTGTGCACACCCTTTAATATTTTGTTGAAGCACCTTTTGATTTAATCAAAGCATTCAGTCTTCTTGGGTAGGAGTCGATCAGCATAGCGGATCTTGACTTGGCAATATTTGCCCACTCTTCCTTACAAAAGCACTCCAAATCTGTCAGACTGCAAGGGCATCTCTCGTGCACAGCCCTCTTAAGGTCACAACACAGATTTTCTGTTGGATTTAGGTCTGGGCTCTGGCTAGGCCATTCCAAAACTTTAATTTTCTTTTGGTGAAGCCATTCTTTTGTTGATTTGGATGTTTGCTTGGGGTCATTTTCGTACTGAAAGGTAAAATTCCTCTTCATCTTCAGCTTTCTAAGTATTGGACTAGTATTTGGAACTGTTCATAATTCCCTCACCTTGACTAAAGCCCCAGTTCCAGCTGAAGAAAAGCAACCCCAAAGCATGATACTGCCACCACCATGCTTCACCATGGGGATGGTGTTATTTTGGTGATGTGAAGTGCTGTTTTTGTGCCAAACGTACCTTTTCAAATTGTGGCCAAAATTTTCAACCTTGGTCTCACCAGACAATAATACATTTTCCCACATGCTTTTGGGAGACCTTGTGTATTGTTTTGCAAATTTTAGCCAGGCCTGTATGTTTTTCTGTGTAAGAAAAGGGTTCTATCTTGCAACCCTACCTCATAGTCCAGACATATGGAGAATACGGTGGATTGTTGTCACATATAGTACACAACCAGTACTTGCCAGAAATTCCTGCAACTCTGACCAGTTTTCTTCTTGTCTTTTCATCAGTTTTGAAGGAATGTCCGGTTCTTTGCAACATCACTGCTGTCCCATATTTTCTCCACTTTTTGATAACTGTCTTCATTGGGTTCCCTGGTATATCCAATGTTGTGGATATTTTTTGTACCCTTCTCCTAACTGATACCTTTCAACAATGAGATCCATTTAATGCTTTGCAAGCTCTCTGTGAACCATGGTGTTTGCTGTAGCAGACAATTGAGTAAATGTCAGGAAAATCGTACTAGGACAGCTGAACTTTATTTTGGGTTAATTAGAGTTTCTAATTGATGGCAGGTGTGTACCCAAGAAGACTGAATGCTGTAATTAAATCAAAAGGATCTTCAACAAAGTATTAGTTTAAGGGTGTGCACACTTATGCAACCAGCTTATTGTATGTTTTTTATTTTTTATATTTTTTCCCCTAACAGATTTGTTTTTCAATTGAATTGTACAGGTTATAGGTCACATTAAAGGTGGGAAAAGTTTTGAAATGATTTATTGTGGTCTCATTTTTTATGTCACAAAAACCTGGCATTTTAACAGGGGTGTGTACACTTTTTATATCTACTGTATATATATATATATATATATATATATATATATATATTATATATACACACCAAAAACTGGAACTGGAAGTGAAGCAAAAGAACCTCTTCCAAAATTGGTTTTAAACGTTTTAATCCACAGTAAAACACAGTAAGCCACGCAAAAAAAAAAAACAATGAACGCCTTCTCACTCAGCGTTTTCGTCACTACTGGACTTCATCAGATGAATGAGATACGCCACAAGCTGAAGGGAATGGGCAGCTGCTGTGAGTCATTCATCTGATGAAGTCCAGTAGTGACGAAAACGTTGAGTGAGAAGGCGTTCATTGTGTATTTTTTTGCGTGGCTTACTGTGTTTTACTGTGGATTAAAACATTTAAAACCAATTTTGGAAGAGGTTCTTTTGCTTCACTTCCAGTTCCAGTTTTTGGTTGGTTGGTGATTTGTGGTGGTTGGCAGACACCGGTTTGGCGTATTTTTCTTGGTTCATTATATATACACACATACACACAATATATATATATATATATATATATATATATATATATATGTACTAGGCTATCGAATATTAAGGTGTCAAGCAGTCAGAAAGGAATGATAAACTCTCTACCTCCTCCTTCTGGATGTGTTGTTAATCAAATAAATAATGTGCCATGGAAAGATAAACAGCTAGGGCAGAGGCTGGACTCCATTAACCAGAGAGAGAAAGACATTTTACACCCTCTCTACCCTGGAAAGATAAATACTGCAGTGAAACTCATTCATTTTGGGTTCAGACTTTATGAATAGTCAGAGACTTCAGATTTCAGACATCCAGAAATTCATCTTCTTGCACTAGTCATATGTTTGCTGCCAGCTGAAAAGCAAACAGACAGTGAAAGGAATCTGCTGAAGGATTAATATAGATATACACTATAAAAAAGGAACAAAAGGCTGTGATATTGCATCTTGCTGTTTCTGGGTCAGACAAATACAAAAGGTAGATCTATTCTCAGCGAAGGGAAGTGGATTATGCTAGACAGGTCCATTTAACCAGTACTCCCTGCAACTGAATTGGGCTTTAGCCTACAAGAAGTGACAGTAAAGCAGTGCCAGGAATCATTGCCAGAGAGTGGATGGAGAATACAGAACTATTTATTTCACTGTGTCCTAAAAGTCACTGAAAGACTCTTAAGCAAAGTCGATTGCTTCTTGTTTGAATACTTGGTATGTTGCATGCCTTATGACACTGCCAGGAACTAATGTAAGTAATATGATGTTCTTTTTCCTGACTTTCATGTTGTGCAGTAAGTCCATTTGTATTGATTATGCCTACTCAAAATGAAGTTAATAAGTTATTTCTTCTGTGCTAATAAATTATATTTAGGTACTACGCAGGCCTAGCCAACAAGGTTCCCTGGCTTACGCCACCCAAGAAAGTTATTTTCCTGTGCCACTGTCAAGCAGAGACACAGAAGTGATCCCCGGGGTGTATTTCCTATTTCCCATCCACTCATCAAGATTTTTCTTGTAGAGTGCTAATGAAGAACTTTGCTTGATATAGATGGGTAGCCTGTTCCAGAGTATGAGAAGGCTCTGGGATAGGAATCTATCCCTCCAGCATGTCCTGTTTATTGTGGTGACAAGGTTTAGGTCCCTAGAGCATGTAGCTCAGAGGGATTGGGATTTCTTTAGGTGTAGCATGTCCAACAGCTCTCTGTTTGACATAGCTTTATATGTTAGGCAGAGATCACCTCTGAGTAGGCGATATGCTACGGAGTAAAGCTGGAGTTTTTTGAGGCGGTCAGTGTAGGGCATTTGTTTGAGTCCAGTAATCCTCTTTGTGAGGTACTTCTGTGGCCTTTCCAGCTGCTGCAGATGTCTTGTGAGGTGCATTCCAAAAGGGGCGTTGTACTCTATAATGGGTCTAATGAGTGATGAGTAGAGGGTAATGATGACCTCTTTTTTTCCTGGATGAGAACCCTTTTATGATGAGGTGTGCCACGTAGAAGGACTTCCTGACTACTGTGGTGATGTGACTATCAAAGGAGAGACTACTACCCACCTGGGTCCCAAGGTCTCTTATCACGCATTTGGTGTTAAGTAGATTGCTGCCTATGTGGTAGTTTATGGGTACAGAGTTTTTACCAAAGGGGATGACACTGCACTTTTTGGCATTGAGCTTGAGGCCATGGCTCTGACACCAGGCATCTGTCTCAGAGAGGCCCTTCTGTAGGATGTTCACATCATTTGGGGACTTCACTATGGCTCCTAGTTTGCAGTCATCTGCGAACTTCGTTAGCCAGAGGCCTTCTGTGTTAGCCTGTACTTCAGAGAAGTAGATACCAAACAGGAGCGGTCCCAGGACGGAACCCTGTGGTACTCCACTTGTCACTGGTTTGAGGTCAGATTTGGAGTCTGCAACTTTTACAGTGTGGGTTCTGTCAGTGAGCCAGTTGGCAACCCATCTTGTGACGTAGGGATTTATGCCTAGTTTATTGAGTTTAGCTATAATTCCAGAATGGGGGATGGTGTCGAAAGTCTTGGCGAGGTCAAGATAGGCTGTGTGAACCACTTTACCCTCATCCACGGCTTTGGTGACTGCCTCAAAGAAGTCAATCAGGTGCAGGAGGCATGATCTGCCTTTCACAAACCTGAACTGGGTGGAATCCAGAGTTTGGAGGTTACCAATGTCTTTGTTTATGAGTTCCATGATTATACGTTCCATGGCTTTGCAGACCAGGCTCGTCAGGCTAATAGGTCTATAGTTCCCAGGATCAGTGGTGGCTCCCCATTTGTGGAGTGGGATAACTGTTGCTGTGCACCATTTAGTGGGCACAAAGCCTGATGCGAGGCTATTATTGAACATGGTGCTTAAGTGGGGAGCCAGTTCATTCTGAAGTTCGTGTAAAACGCAGCCCGGTCCCATGGATGCTGTGTTTTTGGCTTTAGAGAGTGCAGCTTTCACCTGCGTAGTTGTGATTACAGGGACTCTGCATTCTTCCTGTATAGATATGGGCCCTTTACGGGGTGAGGGGGGAGTAAAGTTAGTACTGAACCTATCTGCCAGGATGTTGGCAATATCAGTTGGTTCTGTAATTTTCATGCCTTTGTGCTGTAACTCAGAGCAGATCTGGGTGTTGCCATATATATATATATATATATATATATATATATATATATATATATATATATATATGCCCCCATACACAAACATTTAGAGCTATAGTCAGATCTGCATTTTTGCTATTACCTAAAATATTTTTTTTATAAACAAACAAGGAAAGGGACTAATCTTTTCCTAAAAAGTCTAGCTAACAAATAAAAAGATCCTTTAAAATAAAATGTATAATAATCAATAAAAACAAAAAGACTATATTCTACGGCCACAGTCATTCCCCTGCACAAAGGAGGTCTGACCACTTATCCAGGTAACTACAGGTGTTTAAGTCTTACCAGCCTCATATGTAAGGCCATGGGAAGAATCATCATGGACATAATAAATGAGGATATAGGTAACCTGCAAATGCTGGACCCATCACAGTTTGGCTTTGTTAAAGGAAAGTCATGCCTATTAAATCTGGTGGATTTTCTTGAGAGGCTCACCAGAGCAGTGGATAAATTAAGACTGTGCACACAGCTTACCTCGACCTGGCCAAGGCTTTTGATACAATACCCCACTCAGGCATTATAGACAAGCTCAATAAATTAGGTATAAACCCTTTATTACTTGCTGGATAGCCAACTGGCTCACTTATAGGACCCAGGAGGTCAAAATAGTTGAGGCCACCTCCACCAAGAGGCCAGTCGGTATTGGGCCCGCTCCTTTTTTGCATCTATTTCTCCGAAATGGAAGCAAATGCTGAAGTTTTATGGCTGACTAACTTTGCAGAAGACTGCAAGCTGGGGGTTATCATCAACTCCCCTGTAGACACCAGCATTCTTCAAGGTCTATCTCTGACTAATAAATGGTGCCAAAGCCATAGTCTTAAACTCAATGCTAAGAAATGTACAATTGTATTCTTTGGGAAATCAACCATTCCAGCTAATTACCATGTTGATAATGCACTCCTAAGAGTCACCCTAGTGGTCAGGGATCTGAGTATGCATATAGACAGTAGCCTTACCTTCAATCACCACGTTGCCACAGTGGTGAGTGTTGCACAACTTAGAAGTAAGGGCATGGCATCTAGGGGATGTCCTTATCCCACTGTACTATGCCCTTATCAGACCAGTCAGAGTACAATGCTGCATTTGGTATGTACCTGACCAGGCGTATGTAGCAATTAGAGCGATCTCAAAAGTTCCTTACAAAAAGAATACATGGCATAGCAAACTTGCCTTATGCAGAGTGCTTAAGAGCCCTTTCCCTCTACTCAGTCTCCTATAGATTGCTGGCAGGTGATCCACGTCTGGCTTACAAGGCATCCACAAACTCCACACTTATGAATGTCCTACATATTCTTAAGTCAAAGAGTACCAAAAATAGAAGGTCTAGGGACCTGAATTTTGTCTGTGACATACACAGAAAATGCTGGAGAGACAGATATGTGTCCCAGAGACTGCCCCTCTTATGGAACAGGCTTCCCATCCATGTGAAGCTAAGTTCTTCTCTTACCCAGTTTAAGCACAACCTAGACAAGTGGATGGGGAATAGGAAATTTACACTGGGCCTGGTAGCCATGTCCATTATGGAGAGAGGTAGGTTATAAAGACTTGGCACTCAATGTCCTATTTGGATGCAGGACATCAATATTTTTTCAGAAAAATTTGGCTAGGCTTAGAAATGCCCCTTGGGTCATTAACCTAGCAACAGCCTATGAATCTTAAGTGTAGTAATGCTTCCCACTAGGCATTATCTGGAAATAATGGACTAATGCAGTGTCAGGCTTCACAATGCCCCTGGGTAGTCTGTTATTTTCCTAAAATACCCCCACATTTGGGTATTATAGCTTATACAGTGATATTACAGAGCTTCTGAAATAGCTATAAATTTACAGATATTATTAAACATGGTTTGTAGGATGCTGTAGTTTTGAAAGGAGCTAACAATAACAACAGCGATCATAGAGCATATTCAAACTTGGGCATTCAGAAATTAATAGCAGTTGTTTTTGTAATTTCAGAAGTGAGAAGAGCATACATTTATAGCTCAGTTGCTTGAATGCTTGGTCTACATATTTCTACACAAACTTAAATGAGAGATTAAGATCATGCTAAACCCTAAATGTATTTATACAGCTTTACTATGATAACTGGGTGACTTGTTCAATAGCTCCGGTATTTTAAGAGTAACATCATCACACAGTCTTTACTTTGAGACATGCCAAAGATTATTATTGTAGTCTTATTAAAATTTTTAGTTTGTGGTGATTTATCAGTTGCACAGTTTATTAATATGCAGCCAGAATTGTTGAACCATAATTATGGTTCTTTCCCCGCAGACCAACATCACATCATCTCATACATGGTAAATTTGAAATTAGACAGGACAAAAGCTGTGTTTTTATTGAAAGTGAGAATAAGGTGCCATAAGTGGCCCAGGCTGTAAGGTAACATGCTTCTGATAGAGAATTACAAAAACGTAGCTTATAGATGTTTTTTTTTTCATTATCACTAAACAATGTTACTATTTTTTTAACCTAAAATAAACATATTATGTTTTGTTATAAACTCTGAATTACAGATTGACTCAAATGCCTTTTTCAAATAGAAAATAAGCCTCCTCTCAGCAAATCTTTTCCATGGTGCAATTAATGGAATGTTTAACAAAGCAGATGGCCTAGGAAACAAAATGCTTTTCTAAAGGCCTTTTGTGGAAGAATGAGAAGGCTATCTTTTAAAACACATTCATCTCAATGAAAGTATATTATAGCAATAACCCACACCTGGGTGTGGGTAATGCTGGATTTACCCACGGTTGGCATGGTTTGGTCCCTCGGGCTTCGCCCTCGGGACCAAACAAAGACAACCGTGGGTAAATCCAGCATTACCCACACCCAGAAGTGGTTATTGCTATTATCTAATGACATTATTTAAGAAAAGAAATAATTACTTTTCTTAAATAATGGCATTGTATACGCCTCTTTGCTGCCCTTCCGCAGCTGTCTGGTGTTCCGGCAGTTCTGATGTACTGCGCATGCCTATGCAGTACATCAGAGCTGTGGGCAAAAGCAACGGAGAACGCAAGATCTCCATTGCTTTTACTGTCTCGCTATGTTAAATGGGTTTAACATAGCGAGACAGCTTTAAAATAAGCAACGGAAATCTCCGTTGCTTATTTTAAAACTTTCTCGCTATGTTAAACTCATTTAACATAGCGAGACAGGTTTAAAGCAACGGAGATCGCAAGATCTCCGTTGCTTTACACTGTCGCTATGTTAAAGGAGTTTATCATAGCGAGACAGCTTTAAAAGCAACGGAGATCTCCGTTGCTTTTTAATGTGTCGCTATGTTAAACTCTTTTAACATAGCGAGACAGTTTTATACTAACGGAAAAGTCCGGGCGACGGACCTTTTCCGTTAGTATATTGAGGGATTTACAATGGGCACGCTGGTTGGGCTGGCCAATCAGCGTGCACGTTTTAGAGTAGGCATTGTATAATATAGCAATAACCGACGCCTGGGTGTGGGTAATGCTGGATTTACCCACGGTTGGCGTGGTTTTGTCCCGAGGGCGGCCGAGGGACCAAACAAAGACAACCGTGGGTAAATCCAGCATTACCCACACCCAGGCGTTATTATATATATAATGACATTATTTAAGAAAAGAAATAATTACTTTTCTTAAATAATGGCATTGTATAATGCCTCTTGCTGCCCTTCCGCAGCTGTCTGGTGTTCAGCGGCAGTTCTGATGTACTGCGCGTGCCACGCAGTACATCAGAGCTGTGGGCAAAAGCAACGGAGAACGCAAGATCTCCGTTGCTTTGTCTCGCTATGTTAAATGGGTTTAACATAGCGAGACAGAAAATAAGCAACGGCATTGTATAACTTCTTTATCAAATTCTATTGTTGTATGTATGTATGCAGGTAATTTTATAGTTTTGCTGTGCCTTTGGTAAGGCAACTTTTGGTAGGAAGGGAACAACAGCCTGATTTACCAAAGCTGATACCACTTAGGATGTCAGTGACATATTATAGATGTGTGCAAGAGGCTTTAAAATACTTGGCCATGTGGAGTCTGTCATTTGTCAGCCATGCACATCACTTGATCACAAGTCATCAGAAAATTTTTAAGAGAAATCACCCCAGTGAAACCTCATTTTAAGTGCTACTCCATAAGTCAACTTGTCCCATGGGTAAATATCATTTATTTCTTTGTTGTTTCCTATTTCCTAGGAGTATACCTCATTAGTTCCTTAATGGCTATCCAAAATAGTTTGGTACCCTTCTTCTATAATGCAATCTCTTGGAGTTGGTATATATAATTTGCAGGGATTTTGGGGGGTGCAGGGGTAGACACACATTACTCCACTCCAGATTACCACTACACTTTTGAAAAAGCAATGCAGCTGATACATAATACAGCAATTCTATATAACATATATTGACTATAATTTTATTTATTTATTACATTTGTTAACCGAAAATAGAAGGGCTCCAAAAGACAGTATAATTACATTGTTTTGAATATAAGCAGCAGTATTCAGTCTACAGTATTGATGAGGGCAGAGAGCAGATGAGAATGGGCAGTGGCAAGCCTGGCATTATGGGTAAGATATAGTCTGGCCCTGTATAAAGTGCCAAGCTTGATGTGGACTTTTATGATTATCAGAGAAGCATGTTTTTCAAAAGTTAGATTCTCATCAACTGTGACCCCTAGGAGTTTTGTATGAGTTGTGGATTCAATATAGGCTCTGACAAGATTTGGATTTTTTATTTTTGAAGATTATTAATTTTGTTTTATTTGGGTTGAGAATTAGTTGTTCTGATATATGCTTTTCTATGCTTTGAAAGGCTGATAGCATTTTTAACTGAAGTTAATGGGGAGAGGGGGCGGAGCATATAAGGGTAGCATCATCAGCATATTGGAAAGTGGTGGCTAGCTTGGTTGCAGATCTAAGGTCGTTAGTGAATAGTATGAAGAGGAGAGGTCCAAGTATTAAAACTTGGGGCACACCAACAGAGATGGGTAGAAGATATATTATCCAACAGCCTATCAGCTCATAGCAACTTCTGATAACCAATAGAATTGTACAACAAATTGAAAAGCCTAGGCAATTTAAAATGCAAAAAACAACATTGAAATAAGTAAAGTAATATATAACGTAATAAACAATAACAAAAACACATATAACCACTCTACATAAAAATTTTTCAATTTACGTGCTCAAAGAAATGGTTTTAATGTAACAGCGTCATTAATGCCTGGTGATTGTCAGCTCCAAACTGAAGGATCCACTTCTGTTCAGCTGACTCCATCCTGTTCTTTATATCACCTCCTCTAGTATTCTTAGTTATCACTTCAAGCATGGAAAATCTAAACATATGTTGTGACCCATTATTCATGACATGTTAATATGTAGAGCATATGTGCCTGCTTGGGTTTTGTGCATTTTGTCTTTGTGGTATTGGTTTGGAGTATGGCTGAGGGGCATAGTACTGAGCTGGATTATAATGCAGTTTTTAGAAACCCACTGATGTTAACTGATCATTTGAGGATGTTGTGTGCAGATGTGAATCCGCTGTTTGATAGTGTTGTTGAAACGCAAGGGCAGACAGCCACTGTTGATGAGAGCATGCAGATTTTATTTAATAAACACTTAAGAGACTTGGAAAATAAACTATACAAGTTTAAGTGCCTCCAGTGGCAGAGGTTTCATTTGGAGGCTGCGCTGCACCACAGGGTAGTCCCTAGGGGCTTGAGAATGTTAAAGATGCCAACATATGGCAAGACTTTTCCCAAGCTTCTTAAGCAATGGCAAGCACTTAATTTACAGCTCAGTGCTGGTTACATGATACTGTTGATAGATTTCATTTTGCCTCAAGAGAAAGAGTTATTGGGTGCAATTAAGGAGCTACAGACAATTATCTCTTTGAGTTATGGAGCTGAAATAGTTGGTGATAAACTTGACACTCTATATGAAAATGTTTCCAGTTATGAGAAAAGATTACATGCAGCAAAGATCAAGAAGCTGCAAAGGGATGCAAATGATTTCAAGAAGGGGGTGGTGTTTTCATGGCTGAGAGAACATGTTGCTCAATCTAATGATGTGAGTGTAGCTGGAATCAGTGAACAGACAACAGAAGCACCAGTTGCCATGGCTACAGGAGTGATGTTGGGAGGGGAGGGCGGAGCCAAGATGGCCAACTGTTAACTGCACCTTTTCAGACCTCTTCAAAATCAGATGTTTAGACAGAAAAATGATTCTGGAGTTGTTTTTTACTAAAATCTAATCTTAACAACCTCCTCTAAGCTTATCTGAGTTTTGGTGGACTATCTTTAAAATTTTCCTGTCAAATCTACTGGAGACTTTTTTCATCACAGAAATGAGCACATCTAAACAATTTCACTCTGATACTGCCTTGAGATGACATCCACCCTTCAAGAACTCTCTTTAAAAATGGATGCTTTTCCATCTAAACTTAGAAAACCTAAAGGAGAACTGTTTCAAACAGAAGTTTTTAAGGAATTACTGCTGCAGGACCAAACTAAAATCTCTGATATTGAAACTGCATTATCTGACATCGATGGCAGATTAAAGGAAGAGGTACTCCAAACTGACTTTCTTTTAAAACAAAATACATGGCTACAAAATAAACTGTATGACCTGGAAAATAGGGAAATAAGGTGTAATTTCAGAATTTTTGGACTTCCTGAGAAAATTGATGGAGATAGCATGGTTTCATTCCTGAGTTAATGGATCCCTGAAATTTTAGACCTATAGAAAGGGCTCACAGAGCCATTGGGAAACCAGTCACCACATCAGCAACATTACCTCCTAGATCTATTGTGGTCCATTTTCTTTCATATATTAACAAAGAACTTGTCCTTAAACTGCATGGAAGAAAGCACCATTAAAGGTTAAACATAGTCAAATAAGATTTGATAATGACTACTCTATGACAGTTTTGGACATGAGAAAGAAATGCTGGCCCCTTGTCAAACTACTCAAACAAAACAATATAAAAGCACAAGTTATCTATCCAGCTTGGGTTAAAGTACACCTCTCTAATGAAGTGAGAACCTTTAATAATTTGGCTGAACTCTCTTCCTTTATTAAAAAGAATGACATTATCTCTGTTCCTGAGAATATGGATTGGAATTCACAAAGCTTAAAAAGAACATCAGAAAAGGATGATGTTGATAGACTCTAATGCAGTGCCTGCTGGGACCAAAGAAGTAATTGTTATGGCGGCACAAACTGCTACTTTTCAAGTACATAGTGAATCAGCTATTATGGGTTCAACGGCAGATTTGGGTTCTTTTTTCCCTCAAAGGACCTCTACCCATCAACAAGAAAGGACACTCCAGAAGCAGAACAAGAAGGGAATGAGTGCAATGGGTTCAAGTCATGGAGGAACAGCATATTGGCATGAGAACGAGAAACAGATGAATGAACTAGTAGTTCATTTATCTTCTGTTGAATTAATATCAGTGCAGTTCTCGGTACTTAGCAGAGGGCTGTTGTTCATTCCAGCCAAGAAATCTGATATGGTAGATGCACTTAAAGATTTTTCGTGGTTGAAGTGATAACTGAGAATATTATTGGAGGTGATATAAAGAACAGGACGGAGTCAGACGAACAAAAGTGGATCCTTCAGTTTGGAACTGACAAATCAGCAGGCATTAATGCCACTGTTACATTGAAACCATTTCTTCGAGCACGTAAATTGAAACATTAATATGTAGAGCATTTATATGTGTTTTTGTTAGTGTTTATTATGTTTTATATATATATATATATATATATATATATATATATATATATATATATATATATATATATATATATATTGCTTTATTTATTTCAGTGTTGTTTTTGCATTTTAAATTGCCTAGGATTTATGAGCTGATAGGCTGTTGGATAATATATCTGCTTGGTTAAATTTTGGTAATGGCAGTCTGATGAAGTAATTTTATCGTGAAAGCGCTTACTATTTCTAACTAAAAGTTTTATTCTGAGGCTGTGTGTTCCAGTACTTTGCTGTGTTTTTTTGGAGTTCAACTCTCCATTGCTTTGTTCTCGCCTCCCCATGTTCTATACAAACCATATGTCTTACAGCAGCATGATCTTAGAGAAGGGTGCATACTATATCTACTCCACTAACTATGGCAGACATCCTGTTGTTAATGAACCAAACGTCGACCATGCTCGCCACATCACCAGCAGGTCTGAAGAAAGTATATAACTGACAGTGTTTTGTCTCTCCCATGGGGAAGCCTATGCCATTATGGATCAAGAACCACGTTAACCTCTCCCAACTATCACCTGGGTGTCTCTAGACAACAACTCCAGTACCTGTGCAACTCTATCAGAATGGCTGGGTTGTCCATATTGGGGCCATAGTAGTTGGAAAGTGCAATAAGGCCTCTCCTACTTTTAAAATCGATAATGATCCATCGCCCCTGGTTGCAGGACAGTTTCTCCACTTCTTTCCAGGATAAGAATTTATGGACTAAAATAGCTGCCCCCCCCCCCCCCCCTTAGATGATGAGGCACAACTAAGAAACGTAGTCCAGCCCGTTCGTTTCTTGAAAAGACTTGCACCATATTCCGTACTTTTGTTTCTTGGAGCAAAACCACTTACAGTTTGAGGTTATTGATATGCTGAAGCAAGACAGAAGCATTAATTGCTGTAGAGGCCCCCTTTACATTTCTACTAATGAAGTAAAATGAGGTTGCGGAGTGGTCCCCTTGAGCATTTTTTTTTCCTCACTAGGATTGTCCCTTATCTTGTCACCATAATACTTCTGGCTTACTACTTTATCTTTGTTGGTCCTAGCAGTGCATTTTATGTTGGGTTTCAGTGGAGACCTGAAAAATAACTTATATCAAAACGGTTAGCTATTCTACTAGGCAGGTACTGAGAAGACTTCAGGCTTCTGCTAATTAAAAGGTTAACTGTCATACACAAGACCTTGCCCCCCTCCTTACAATAAACATCACAAAACAACTCAGTCTATTACTGCTGGTAACATAACAGCCAGTCATGGTAGCTCAAACACGGAGTGAACTGCAAAACATGAAAAACAGTAACCCCTGGCATTCTCATAAATCATTACAAACTATTTCTATCCAATAAACAGCACCATGGAAAGCAGTGGTGTTAACACTGCAGAGACTCAAATCTGGGTCTCACATGAGGTGTCTGACAACAAACATCCAGGCTTCAGACACATGACACAAGTCATTTTATGCTGAATGCATCAGGGACTTATTTGTCAGTTGAAGCAATATTACTCAATGTGTGGCCCTACCCCTTGGCTGTGGAGAGTCCATAAGCAATTATGACCTAGGCTGGCGCCATGTGCTGGTGCAACTCCCCCGACCCCCAGGCAGACATTGCTTTCTCCTACTTTGAATAAACTGGATTACTGCAATTATAATTTAGTAAAGGAGTCAAACTTCAACTCATTAACACTAGATGAGTCTCCCAGAGAAGTATCCACCCACGATTGCTCCACTGAAAAAAAAAATCTCCTCTATTGACAGTTCATTTGTTGAAAAGAACAAGTCCCCTTTATCTTTATTTCCCACTCATCTATTATCTCCCAGGTGAGCAAGTGAAGCATACCTGTTTTCTGAAGATAGATTAGCTTCTGGGAGCTGGATTTGAGTCCATGCTTTGTGTTCTATAGGCTGATTCCCCTTCAGCAAGCTGCCTTCCTTAGCTGCTTTCTGTGCTGGCAAATTGGATGCAGATCTCTCTCTCTTTTTCTGGAGCACTGGTTTTTGGTGCTTAGCCATATCAGCATAGGAGCAAGTCTTCAACAGACCTTTCTCCTTCAGTAACAGCTGTACCTCCTCAGTGGTGGTGGTGAAAACCAGTGCTCACCCCCCCCCCCAGAAAAAGAGCGAGAGATCTGCATCCAAGCGTATTTGATAGCCAGCCACCCTGAGACTGGAGCCCAGCTTTCATGCCTTTTGAAGCAATGTCTCCCTTTCCATATAGTCCAGGCATTTAAAAATCAGATGTTGGGGAAGCCTTTGAAGAGGTCCCTGTGGAGTTATCCGATGGGCCCGCTCAGTCACTGATACATGTCAACTTCCCAGTAATTTGACAATCTCCTTGCAGATAAAACTAATAGGGTTCATTCCTTCACTGTTCTCTGGGAGTTCTTATGTTATTTCTGCAAGCTCAATTTTCCAGAGCTCCTGTTTTTTGCATCAGTTTTTTTAAGTGTACTGTCAGCTCCTGGACATAGGTTCATAGATTAGTACTAAGCTATTTGCCCTTGCAAGCCATTTTAAGCTTAGCCAATTATCCCTTGTGAGACTCAAACCCTGCAACTTGTGTTTGTAAGGCAAACACCTTAACCATTAGACCACCCTCCCAACCCCTATAATAGATTAGTACTAAGCTAACTGCCCTTGCAAGCCATTTTAAGCCTAGCCAATTATCCCTTGTGAGACTCAAACCCTGCACCTTGTGTTTGTAAGGTAAACACCTTAACCATTAGGCCACCATCCCAATCACATCTTTTGAGTACATGGCTGCAGTTGCTTTTTGCTCACAGATGTCTTGCTAATGATACTGTTGCTGCTGTTGCTGCATAAAGACCAAGTGGATTGCAGGCAGCTGAGTTTCCTGGCTAACAGTTACAGTTTTAATATGTTGAATGTCCATTGCCTCAGCTTTCATAATGAATGAAAGGCCATTGATAAAGGACTGAATAGCCGTCAATTCCTCCAATATCCCTGGTTGGTTCATAATACTTCTAACAAGCTTGCTATGGTCAGAGAGAGAGAGAGAGAGAGAGAGAGAGAGAGGATAAACCAGATAGATAATAATATCAGGCCTTATGCTGGACAGGCTGCTTCTTAACACACATGGTTGAACCAATTTAACAAGAGTCGCTTTTGAACTAAGCCCCTGGCTCCAACAGCTTCTTAGTTTATAAGTGAGATCCAGGGCTTACTCAATCCTTATTTTACTGATTTGGGATAATCAGTTTAATATCAAATAATCATAATAATTAGTTATCGGTAGTGGAGCTCTTGATCAGAGCTGCATCTTCCTGCACGTACCCATGCACACCCCCTAAAGGTTATATGTATTTTTGCAGGGAGACTGTACCCCAATGTGGGAATTATCTAAAAGTACTACCTACAAGGTTGCATAATTTTTTTGTTATTGCAAAATACTCGAACAATCGCACAACATAATACTTACAGTTCACAAAAACTAAAGCGCCAATGCAAAGTAATATTGTGCCATTGCAAGATGCATTAAGCATAAAACATAAAAATACTTACTTAGTAGCAATAAACTTGCCTACAGTAAAGTAAAGTCTTGCTCAAATGCGTATCATCTAGCTACCTTAAGATGAATGATTACAACAGAAAGCGTGAAGCTGAACACCAAATGAATGATTCTGGCAGTCTGTGCATAAGATATGGCGTTAAGAGGTTGAGCTTTTGCACTTCATCTAATTCTAAGTGTGTTGATCATCACGTTGAATGTATACCATATCAGAGCTGTTACTCATACTGAATTCTAGCAAAGCAGGCAACAAAGGTAAAGAGAAACGTAACATTACCCATTTAAGGTTCTGTGCTTCCTGTAGTCGTTATGACTTTCTACATTCAAATCAAGTATGTCTGAATTTCAGAAGGTGGCCACATTCAAAAATATAAACCAGTCATTTAGAAATGTAAGTTTCAGCTTTATTTATCTATCTCTTCCATCTGACCCATGGTTCTAGAATACAGTATTGTAACTATGATAAAATGGGGGAAATAGAGGGGCACAGCAGAGTCAAAATATCCAAGGATTCATGTTCTTAGTTAAAAATGCACTGTTCAAGTTGAGTGAAAAAGAGTTATTAAAGCAAAGCATCCATTGCTGTATATTTTCTTCCTTGTCAAAAGATTACTTTTCACATAGCTATTGCGGAGACACTGTGTGATTTCTTCAGTTTGTTTCCACTTTTCACACTAGCCTGTATGATTAACCTGGTATTTGTATTTTCTCATGGATTATTTATCATTTACCATTGATGTTTTTCAATACAAAAAAGGTTCCTTCAAAAACGTGCAGCAATATTCCCTATTAAAAAAAAAAAAACGTGCTAAGTAATGTCAATTTACAAAGTATAGCCAACACAGTAAAGTGATACAACAGTTTTTGAAGAACAGATATATGGTTAAAATTAATAGTCCTGAGTCATTACTCAGTATAAAATAGCTAGACCTACAAGTGAGCTGTTGAAATCTCTCTGTCTTGCACAGTGGGCAAAATAAAAAATAAAAAAAAGTGCTAAATGACCTTTTTAAGTCATGTATCTGCAGTGAAAGCACCCATAATATAAACATCATTGGAAAAGCTCAATATACACCAGAACACACTTTAAATGGAAAGCATATACAATATAGTCCCTTAAAACAGCTTATTAAGCAAACTGAAAGAAAGCTTACAATTTTGTACCTTGCCAGGCCTTGCTGAATCTTATGTAAACATGCAAAGCCACAGTGGAATTAAGAGGTTGCTTATACATCACTTTCATGCATGCTAGTATAAGGAACAATCAGATTTCTCTAGTCTACGGAGACTCAGAGATTAAACAAAACAGTTGGCAGGAACAGTGAAAACAAATCAAGGCAAGCAAATATATCTCTTACAGTTCAGCAATAAAAAGGTGTTGTCAACAAGGAAAGAAACAATATTTGAAAGAAGTGATTGTAAGGATGCATCTTAATACATGCACATCTTCAAGAAAGCAAATTAAGAAGGTGAAAAGAAAACTGCCTGACAACAATTATGGAGTTGTTAATGGGTTTCCAATATTTAGTACAGTAAGCACAATTAACTACTATCCTGCAGAATTTCTCAGCTGAGGTGCCTTCTGTGCACAGTCTGCATATCCTCCCTGTGTCTGCTTGGGTTTTCACCGGGTGCTGCAGTTACCGCCCACATTCCAAAGACATGCAGTAGGCAGATTTACCACTCTAAACTGACCATAGGTGTGAGTGTGCGTGAGTGTATAGCGTGGAAGAACTACAGTGGCAGGGCTGGTGGTGTACACCCCAACTCTAGATGATTGTCACTGTTGAAGAGACACTCTGACCCCATGTGCAAAAAATGGGAAAAAGGGGTTGTGGATGGAAGGGGACTATGAGAAACAGTTTTAGTCATGCAGAGGTCTGAATTCATGTCCTAAATGGCCATCCAGTTAGGTGATACACTTTGTATATATTTTACTGTACGTTTTTGCACCAAAACCTTTCTTATATTGCTACCACTAATATAGGGTTTGTAGGTCATTGTTCATTATTCTGATCAGCTAACCACATGAATATGCACATACCATGAATTAACCTGTGCTACACAATAGACATGATTTCCCTTCTTGGCTTCTCTGCAGTGTTTACTGTGCTTAGCTAAGTACGTACTGAATGTTTTTACTATGCTGTTGAAGGCTGCTCTTATTTTCTGTATGCTTGTGTCTAGATGCTGAAATAAACAGTAAAGAAACTTCGCACTTCACAGCTGTCATCTTCCTGCCCCACCCCCCACCATTATCTCATCTCATTCCCTAAGGGTTCCATTTTCATTTCCTCCCTGTTTCACCCCTCATTAATGTAAATCTAGTCATGCAATGGACACAGTATTTTTCCCTGAATCAAGATTAAACATTCAGCTTGCCCTACATATTTTCAGGATTTATGTAAGGGCAAATGAATATGCACATCTCTAGGTCTAGCCTGTGTTCTGCAGGAAGATGTTTTTATTTTCAGTGGTTTGTGGGCAGGTCATATAGGAGAATATTTAGTGTTTTCCTTGACAGTCAGTTGCTCGGGTCGTATGAGGAATAAACACCTGTGAGTGATGTTATACATAGCATATAGTCCAAACTGCAAAATTTGGTGAGCATTAACAACTTCAAATGAGGCACGTGTAGCAATGATCCCATGTTATAGGTAACGTTAGCAATACTTCTAACATCCTCCCTAGTTTAGTAATCTTTTATCAGGCTCCCAGCTTTTAATCCCTTGGTAAGACACATTAATTTGTTGTGTGGCAGTAGTATATGTGCCTATCCATATTTCCAGGTATTGAATATCAGTGACCATTTCAAGGAAAGGCATATCACAGGTACCCCCAGTCTGCAGTCCAGTTTTGAGTTTTTGAACTTCAAAACCACATAGCCTTGGTTCTCACTTTGTTAGCTACAGAGTGGCCTTTGTTAACTGTTAGATGATGTGACATAAAGCATTTCTACCATTTCCATACCTCTCTAATAGCCTTTTACAGGGCTGCACTAAGAAAGGAAAGATAAACAATCATCTTTAGACAAAGTTGTATCAGTGCACTAGGGCAAGCAAGCTCTGGTCAACAATTTGGTGTCCTGTTACTTTATGAAAATAACTTCCATCTATATTTGACTAGGAATACTTCTGTGTAGCATTTTTTCATAATTTTCTACAAAGAAATACAAATAATATATTTCATGTCAGTTTTCAGATACAATGGTAAATGCTGAAACATCATGAGGATGTCACTCAGCAGTTTATGAAAACTTCAAAGGAGTTGCATGCCTACACAGTAGAAGAAACAGTGAAAGTTTTGAACAGCCTAGATTTACATTAAGGTCAACAAGAGCAGGCAGTCTCCCTTCAGTAAGGAAGCATTCATTAGGGACCAAAAAAGAAATAAACACACACAGCGAAAAACAAAAAACACCCTAAAACGGAGGAAAAACATTCTATAAACAGCATATCAGATGAGCTCACATATTTAAACAGACCATTACCTCACTTGGCAGAAAAGACACTGCATGATAAATGGGAAAGGACAGCAAGACTGGATACCCAGTAAAAGGAAGTTAAGAATTAAGATATGTACTGCTAGGGTCACAGGGACAAAAAAATCCATTTTTACTTTTAAATATTAAAAACAAATATGTATGTTTTTTGAGTTGTGAATAACTGCCCAACATGCCCAGCCCATGGAGGCCTGAAACACATAACAACAGATTGAGAAAATACATCTAGCATGTGAATCAAATCAAACCAAACTAAACAAATAATTGTGAAGAATCAGACTAATGCATATAAAAAAAAACAGAACAAATAAAAGGACACTTCTACATTCAGCACAGGTCCTATGGAACATAAAGGACATGTGTAGCTTATCCATATCCATGTATGAGCTCCAGGAATTTATAATTTAATAACCTACAAAATGCAGACATGCTCTAGTGGCATACTTTGGTATTCTACACTCTGTGACTTGCTATACAAATAGGTTCATAGGTTGGTGCTAGGCTATCGGCCCTAGGGCCTATACAAGACTAGCCATAACAATTGCCTGGATATTTCTTCCCACAATATTTACTTCTCTGGACCCCTGTCTAGCAGGGTGAATGACATGATCCCCGGGGTGAATTTCCTATCTTCCATCCAATCATTAAGGTTCCTTTTGAAGAGGGCCATGGAGGCGCTCTGCTTGACATGTATGGGCAGTCTATTCCAGAGTATGGGGAATCTCTGGGTCAGGAACCTATCCCTCCAGCATGTTTTGTTCATTGTGATGACAAGGTTTAGATCCCTGGAGCATGTGGCTCTGAGGGATTGGGATTTCTTTAAGTGGAGCATGTCCAGCAGCTCAGGGTTTGACATGGCCTTGTATGTTAAGCAGAGATCGCCTCTGAGTAGACGATATGCCACAGAGTATAGCTGGAGTTTTTTTAGACGGTCAGCATATGGCATCTGCTTTAGGCCTGTGATTCTTTTAGTGAGGTATATCTGTGGCCTTTCCAGCTGTTGCAGATGTGTTGTGAGGTACATACCAAACGGGGCATTATACTCTGTAATGGGTCTAATGAGGGATGAGTACAGTGGGACAATGACCTCCTTTTTTCTGCTTGAAAAGCCCTTAGTGATGAGGTGTGCCACATAGAAGGATTTCCTGACTGTTGTGGCGATGTGGTTATCGAAAGTGAGACCACTGTCCACCTGTGTCCCTAAGTCTCTTATCACGCTTTCGATGTTTAGTGTACTGCCACCTATATGGTAATTCATGGGTACATGTTTTTTTTCCAAAGGGGATAACTATACATTTCTTGGTATTAAGCTTGAGCCCATGGCTCTGGCACCAGGCATCTGTTTCTGTAAGGCCCTTTTGTAAAATATCCACATCATTTGGGGATTCAATAATGGCTCCCAGTTTGCAGTCATCTGCAAACTTTGTTAGCCAGAGTCCCTTAGTGATGGCCTGTACTTCAGAGAAGTAGATGCCAAACAAGAGTGGTCCCAGGACTGAACCCTGAGGTACTCCACTTGTCACTTGTCTGGAGCTGGATTTGGAGTCGACTACTTTTACAGTCTGGGTTCTGTCAGTAAGCCAGTTGGCAACCCATCGAGTGACATAGGGATTTATGCTCAGCTTAGTAAGGTTATCTATCATTCCAGAGTGGGGATGGTGTCGCAGGCCTTGACGAGGTCCAGATAGGTTGTGTGGACCGCCTTACCCTCATCCACAGCTCTGGAGACTGATTTGAAGAAGTCAATCAGGTTCAGGAGACAAGATCGGTCCTTCACAAACCCAAACTGGGTGGGGTCCAGTGTTTGAAGGTTGCCAATGTCTTTGTTTATAAGTTCCATGATAATGCGTTCCATGCCCTTGCAGATCAGGCTCATCAGACTGATGGGGCGGTAGTTCCTGGGATCCAAGGTGGATCCCCCCTTGTGGAGTGGGATAACTGTAGCTGTGCGCCATTCAGTGGGCATGAAGCCTGAGGTGAGGCTATGATTAAACATGACACTTAGGTAAGGTGCCAGTTTATTTTGTAGTTCATGTAGTATACAGCCTGGGATGTCATCTGGTCCCATGGATGCTGTATTCTTAGCTTTGGAGAGTGCAGTTTCTACCTGTGTGGTCGTGATTACCGGAATTTGGCAATCCTTTGGTATTGAGATGGGCCCTTTAGGGGGTGAAAGGGGGGTGAAGTTGGCACTAAATCGATCTGCCAGGATATTGGCAATATCCTTGGGATCAGTATATTTAATGCCATTCTGTTGAAGCTCAGAGCAGATCTGAGCATTGCCATTTAGATTCTTGACATAACTATAGAATGCCTTGTGGTTGTCTTTGGAATCTTTGGCAATTTTATTTTCGTAACTAGCTTTTGAGGATTTTGTGAGGGATCTCAGCTTCTTACTGAGGCTGGTGAGGGAGTTTTTTGCATCCTGGGATTTTCCTCTTTTCTGCAACAGTTTCTTCCTTCTGTTGTATAATTTGTTTATAGCAGGGGATCACCAGATTGGCTTCCTTTTTTTGGAGGAGAGCATCTTGGCTCTATTTGAGATGGCACGATTCATGCATGAGTGGATGTGCTCGTACAGTGCCTTAGTGTAGGATTCTGCAGTCAAACTTTCAGATCCTGTCTGCATGGGTGTCATGAATTTGTCACTTCTGACTTCAGCAGCATGAAGTTGGCTTTGGAGAAGTTTTTTACGGAGGTTTCCTTACTGGGGGGGTGGGGGTGGGATGCGGATGTCAAGAGTGATTTGCTTATGGTCAGACCTGACCAATGAGGGGGTGACCACTGGTGTGGAGCATCTATTTCCCATGTTGGTAATGACCAGGTCTGGGATACTGGAGCCCATGGTGGGACAATGGATTAGTTGATCCAGGGCGTTGGAATTTATGAATTCCAAGAACCGTTGGGAAAAGGAGTTGGTACCCGAGTAGTTTTCCCAGTTAATGGCAGGGTAGTTGAAATCACCCAGTATTAGGATGTTTGGTTGTATATTAATATTTTCCAGTATGTTTAGAAAAGTGTAGTGAGAATCTTGGGGCATGGTGGTGGATCTGTAGCAAGCTACAATTTGGATTGCAGTCTTACCTAGTGTTAGTTGTTGTTCTACGTTATAAATGATTTCCTTGTCCTGAAGCACACACTTCTGATGAAAGGAACATACATTCTATCTTCTAGTCAGCCTTCAGCTTTCAGATGCACTGTCTTCAAACCAAAATTAATGAAGGGTGACAAGAGCCTTCTTCTCACTTGCACCTATGGCATGGTCTTCCTTCCCATCTGATAGCAGACTAATAACTTGGAATATTCCTACCACTGCTCTACACAGAGATCTGTGGCAGTGAGGGATAAAACCATGACTACAACCCAGATAACCTGAGTTTGAGTACTGTCACAAGTACTGAAACAGCTAGGCAGGGGAGAGTAGCAGTGAGAAGCGTATGTCAGCTCACCCATCCCATATACAGGGTGCAGTGGTTCAGTTCGGCTTGCAAGAGGTGGCTTGCACAGATATGACTCATGGAGGGGGACATACTGGTTTCAAGGAGTATGTAAGTGTGAGCATGGATATGTTGGAAGGGAAGGACAGTGGAAGCTTTACAATGATGTGGTACCTACGTAAGCTACCATAGCAAGGCAGAAAGGGTGAAGTGCAAATCAATGGCAGGGGAAATACATCCACTGCATGCATCCAAGGATGAAATGAGTTAGTATTTGAAGGGAGTGCCTGTCAGCCAAATTTAGATAGATAAGGTTGCCTTTAGGGAGTCTTGATCTGGGGGTTAGGCCAGACTCTCCATAGCTATAGTCAGTACTAGGCAGATAAGTTCTCCTGTTAACCCCGGACTGGGATGTAAGCCAGATTCTCCTGGCCATGGTAGAGGATGCTCATATTTGCACTAAACACTCAGATGCTTGGAGCAAAGGAGTAGCACAATCATGGCTCCCTGAATAGTGATCTCCTCTTATAAACTCACCCTCTGATTGAGTGTGAAATTCCCCAGATAGGGGAATGATTGAACTGTGTCTAATGGGTGGAAGCTTTGCAGTTAGAATACATAGTACAAAAAATAAATGGAAAATGATCTGCATTTAAGTGTAAAACAGCAATGTCCTAAATTCTATACAGGTCAAAATCATGTCACATTTTGATAATTTCTAGCAGATTGCATATTATTACCCAAGAACACTACATGTTGGTCCCATGGGTATCCTTTCACATTGGATACTATATTACTGTCATGCTGTGTTCTTTATATAGAGTTTCAATGGCTGAATAATCCCTATCTGTATAAGCTCTCTCGCGCGCACACACACACACACACACACACACACACACACACACACACACACACACACACACACTGTAGATGCGCCTAACTGGGGCTTTTCCATGTTACCAGCCCAGTTACTTGGTAAGAAATAATAGTAAGTTGTGAAAATTTAAATACAAATACATATAAATTTGTAGTTGCAGTTCCTCTGTTCTCACATGTTTGCTTGTGTGCAAATTATGTATGCATGGGTGAGAGATGAAGGTTCAAATAATTGGCCATTTCTCAATAGTTTAATAGCAAAGTAATGAGGTCACTGGTTTGGAGGATTTGGGCTCAAGTTATAACTAATGTAGGCACTTCTTTTTTGGTTGTACTTCTAGATTTTGACCAGGGCTTATGTTACTAAACAACCTTCTCTCTAATACATACATAAACACACACACACACACACACACACACACACACACACACACACACACACACACACACATATATATCTATAAAGAGAGAGAGAGATAAGATAAATACAGATATAAATATAGATATTGATATATGGAATGAGTGCACATTCAAAATGCCAACCATCAAATAGTCAAGATCAAAACAATAACTAAAGATTGGTTGAGTCTTTTCAATGTGGGCTCATTCTTTGAGTTTAATTACATATATATATATATATATATATATATATATATATATATATATATATATATATATATATATATATATATATATATATATATAGAGAGAGAGAGACATTTTAAAAATACAAATGTGTAAACATAAACAAATGCAAAACAACCCAACACATCTAAAAGATAACACAGATATGCACAAAAATTGCTTTGTCATGATGGCCTTTGTCCCGTACCCCCTTATGCACATAGATAAACATACACACAAATGTATATATGCCATCTCCACAGGTATACAACCCATTCATGCACAAAAGTTGATCACGGAAATATTTGACTACAACTTCGTCTTCACTTAATGTATTCAGCTAAACACACACATGAAACAGCTGTCTATACTGCTTAGCTGATGGGGTGTTTCTTTGCCTCAGCAGATATAGCTAGTAATCTATATTACTATAATGAAGTTAAGAAAACTAAAAACTCCATTAGCAGCTGACGAGAAAATAACCATCAACTTTATTTAAGATTGTTCGTTTCACATTCATTGATACAAGGCAGTTCCACAGAAACTTTAAAAAGTCTTGCAGCACTACAGTATGCAGTCAGTCAGTAGCTATTAAAGTAAATAAAAAATAGCAATAATAGTAAAAATAATGTTTTGATATTTACTGGTACATATGATCTGCATACAACCCCTCCTCCCTGTAAATAGTGACCATTAAAACACTATCATGAAAACTCCATTTATATCATTTGGTCCAAATAAAACATTTTAAAAGTAATCTCATCAGTTTTTGCCTGTTTGAAGGCAACAATAATTTACAGCATGACATAAAGTTAATAATTTATAATAATTTGTTTCATCTAATCAAGCAGAAATAAATAGGCTATACCAAGATGCTCTCCTCCAAAAAAAGGAAGCCAATCTGGTGGTCCCCTACCATTAATATACTCTACAACAGAAGGAAGAAACTGTTGCAGAAAAAGGTGAAGTCCCAAGACTGGAAAAACTCCCTTATTAGCCTCAACAAAAAGTTGAGATCTCTCATCAAAACCTATAAAGCCAGCTATGAAGGCTAAACTGCGGTAGACACTACAAACAACCACAAAGTCTTCTATAGTTATATTAAGAATCTCCATGACAATACCCAGGTTTGGTCTATTAGTGCACAGTGGTATCTCCTATACTGAGCCAACAGATATTGCCAACATACTGGCCGACAGATTCAGTGCCAACTTTACCCCCCTAAAGGACCAATCACAATACAGGAGGAGTGCCAGGCACCCAGCATTACTGCAGCACAAATTAAAGCTGCATTGTCCAAGGCCAAGACTACAGCTTCCATGGGACCTGACAATATCCCTGGATCATCTGCAACAACTGGAAAGGCCGCAGAAATACCTCATTAAAAGAATCACATGCCTAAAGCAGATGCTCTCTGCTGACTGTCTAAAAAAACTCTAGCTATACTCTGTCACATATCGCCTACTCAGAGGAGATCTCTGCTGAATATACAAGGCCATGTCAATCCCAGAGCTGCTGAACATGCTACACTTAAAGAAATCGCAATCCCTCAGAGCATCTCTCAGAGCCACATGCTCTAGGGATCTAAACCTTGTCATCACAATAAACAAAACATGCTGGAGGGATAGGTTCCTGACCCAGAGACTCCCCAGACTCTGGAATAGACTGCTCATACATGTCAAGCAGAGTGCCTCGTTGGCCCTCTTTAAAAGGAACCTTGACGATTGGATGGGAGATAGGAAATTCACCCCGGGGATCACATCAGTCACCCTGCTAGACAGGGGTCTAGGGAAGTAAATACTGTGGGAAGAAATAGCCAGGGAATTGTTATGGCTAGGCTTGTATAGGCCCTAGGGCTGATAGCCTAGTACCAACCTATGAACCTATGTGTTCTACATGAACTACAAAGTGAGCTGGCACTATATCTATGTGCCCTGTTCAGTCACAGCCTCACCTCAGGCTTTGTCCCTACCAAATGGTGCACTGCTACAGTCATCCCTCTCCATAAAGGGGGAGAGAATACATGCCCTGGGAATTATCTCCCCATTAGCCTGACAAGTCTGATATGTAAGGCTATGGAGCGCATCATCATGGACCTGATTAACAAGGATATTGGGAATCTCCAAACTCTAGATCCCACTCAGTTTGGTTTCTTAAAAGGTAGATCTTGCCTGCTCAACCTGGTTGAATTCTTTGAGTCAGTCACCAGAGCTGTGGATGAGGGCAAGGCAGTTCATACAGCCTACCTTGATCTGGCCAAGGCCTTTGATACCATTCCACACTCAGGAATTATTGATAAACTCGCCAAACTAGGCATAAACCCCTATATCACTAGATGGGTTGCAAATTGGCTCACAGATAAAACCCACAGTGTGACAGTAGCAGACTCCAGGTCATTCTGTCGACAGTCATGAGTTGTGTCCCACAGGGATTGGTCCTGGGTCCTCTCCTATTTGGCATCTACTTCTCAGAAGTTCAGGCCAACACGGAGGGACTCTGGCTGACCAAGTTCACAGACAACTGCAAGCTGGGAGCCATTATTAACTCCCCAAGGGATGTAGACATCCTACAGAAAGACCTCAATGAGACCAATGACTGATGTCAAAACCATGGGCTTAAGCTTAATGCCAAAAAATGCATCGTCATCCCCTTTGGGAAAAATTCAGTTCCCACTAATTACCACATCCATGGGAGCCCACTGAACACTGAAGGTGTTATAAGCGATCTGTGGGCACAGGTTGACAGGAACCTCTCCTTCGACCACCACATTGCCACTGTTGTCAGAAAGTCCTTCTATGTAGCACATCTCATTACCAAGGGTTTTGCATCCAGGAAGAAAGAGGTCATCATCTTTCTGTCTACTTTTCCGTCATTAGGTCAATCATCGAGTATAATGCCCCATTTGGCAAGTACCTCACGAAGAGGATCCTAGGCCTTAAACACATGTCCTACATGGACAGACTCAAAATACTCCAGCTATTCTACTAAGAGGCGATCTCTGCTTGACTTACAAAGCCATGTCTGACCCAGCTCTGTTAGAAATACTACATCTAAAGAAACCCCAATCCCTCTGCACCACACGCTGCAGAGACCTCAACCTCATTGCCACAATCAACAGAACATGCTGGAGGGACAGGTTTATAACTCAGAGACTGCTCATGCTTTGGAATAGACTTCCCATGCATGTCAAGCAGAGCACCTCACTGGCTCTCTTCAAGAGAAATGTTGATGAGTGGATGGGAAATAGAAAGTTCACCCCGGGGATCACTCCAGTGGCTCTACTTGATAGAGGCAGTGGAAACTAACGTCAGGCAACACGATCCCAGGGCACTTCTGTGGGCCAGGGCCATTAGCCTAGTACACACCTATGAAACTATAAACATATACACTTATGAGTTATCTTTATAAGATGATTCTGTAGAGGTATATTATAAATGCCAGTCTTTTTATGTAACTGTTTTTCATTACCATGTATGCAGTTTTACAGTATAAGTCAGTAATACTCTGATCTCTTCATCCACAAGTCTCATCACTCTGGTTTGTATTGTATTTGTATTGTACCTGTCTTAAAGGTAATTGCTAAGAGATTTTTATTCCATCCCAGAAGAATCTGTCATCTAAACATTTTTTTTTATTCTCCACTTTGGCAATAGTCTTTTAAATTAAAATCAGCAAGTCATAACATCCATATAGGTTCATAAGTTCATAGGTTTGTTCGAGGCAATCATCTACCAGGGTCTTCATATGCCTAGCTATGCAACCCAACCCAGTTTTGTCCTCAAGTTCATTAGACACCTATATGGTGGGGGTATTTTAGCATGTAGATAGCTATACATTATTTGAGGGGGTATGTTAATTTGGGATTTGTTAGCTTACTGTATGCCTCTGTCCATCAGAGATATGGGGGTCAGACTGGGGATGAATTTATGATTTCCATCAAGTAATCAAAGTTTCACTTGAAAAAGGGCAAGGATGAACTCCACTTCATTTATTTATTTTTATTTTACATTTGTTGACCGGGCTAGTCTAGCTGGATATATGTCCATTTTCAGTAGAGGCCCGGGGAGAAAAGCTCCATACATTTCAAATAAAGTTCACATCTACAGAAGTATATATTTAGAATGTGAATACATTCACTGTAAAGAAAACAGAAATTTTAAGAGGTCACAAATTTATTTGATTAGACTTAGTACAATTACTAATGAAGTTACAATTAAATGTTGAGAAAGAATAATAGCTAAAAAAAGTATAGTATAAATGTAGATAAAGGAAGATACAAGGAAAGTGAAATGGAGAAGCAGTTGAGTAAGACATCTAGTCGTAATATGTGTCACTTTTTTGGGAATACAGTAATGAGTAAGACTATGATGGAGAGGAAGAATAGTAGTAGTTAAGATGAAATGATTTCAGAGATGAGAAGGTAAGGCTGAGTCAAGTAATAAGAGTAAGTTGTCAGTCAGGTTTAGTACAGGGGCACATCCGATGTGTTTTCAGGAAGAGCTTAAGTTTATTTTTAAACAGAGTAATAGAGGGAAGTGTGGAAAGTTCAGAGGGAAGTAGGTTCCAGGTTTTTCCAACAATTTAGAGAAGAGAGAGTCTCCGGATCTATTGTTTGATTTATTGATATATACTAGAAGTTTTTGTGAAGATCTTAGGGACTTCAGGTTATAATAGGGGTGGATAAGGTTAGATAGGATGGGTGTTTTGGCAGGTTGATAAAGTATTTTATGGGCGATGGACAGTTGATTAAATTTCAGCTGCTGCTGTAATTCAAGCCACCCTAGATGCTTTAGATTAAAACAGTGGTGAGTTCTGAATGGGTTACCTGTGGCAAACCTGGCTATGCTATTGTAGGAGTTTTCTAGTTTCTTAAGGTTATTTTTTGACAGATTGGTAAATATGGGTGAGACATAAAGAAGGGTAGAGATTAGATGGGTGTGGGCAATAGTTATTCTAGTTGCAGGAGTGAGGAAGGGTTTGATCCTATAAAGAGAGCCTATTTTTTTATTAGTAGTTTTCAAAATGTTGTTGATATGGGCGTCAAAGTTAAGGTTGTTGTCTATGGTGATACCTAGCAGTTTGGTAGTAAGATCTTGGGATATGAGTGTACCATTATTGGATGTTACAGTGAAGTCAATTGGGGGAGATTTACTGGTAGGTGTAAAAAGTAGAAGTTTAGTTTTTTTAGGGTTTAGTAGGAGACAGCGTTTTGTAAACCATATTTCTACTGAGTTAAATACGTCTTGAGTAAGGGAGTGAAGTTCTGATACAGATGTGGCTGAGCATGTAAATGTAGAGTCATCTGCGTATTGTATACATGTAGCTTGGGGAACTACTTGGTGAAAGTCACTGATGAATATAGAAAACAGGAGAGGGCCCAGTATGGACCCTTGAGGGACACCAATATTAACAGGTAGATGGGTAGAAAGAACGGTGTTCCACAGCACAGCTTGATGTCTGTTATTTAAGTAGGAATGGAACCATTTTATAGCTAGTGGGTCAAGAGATAGAGATTTGAGAATGTTTATGAGTATAGTGTGATTTACCATGTCGAAAGCCTTGGACAGGTCAATGAAAAGTGCAGAGGAAAGCATGTTAAGTTTATGTTTTTTGTTAATGGTATCAATAAAGGAAAGGAGGGCAGTAGTTGTGCTATGGGAAGGTCTGAACCCATGTTGGGAGTTGGAAAGCAGGTTATTATGGAGAAGGTGGTCTAGCAATTGCCTGTGGATACATCTTTCCATGATCTTAGAAAAAGGAGAAAGTAGGGCTATGGGACGATAGTTGGAGAGTTCAGTGGAGTCTCCCCCCTTATGAAGGGGAATAATATGAGAGACTTTCCAAAGTTTGGGGATATATCCTTCAGTGATGGTTCTATTGATGAGAATGGAGATGGGGTAAGCAATAGATTTGGCTGCTAACTGTAGGTATTCTGAGGGTAGTAGGTCAGCAGAAGGAGTGCATGGTTTCAGTTTTTGGATAAGGGTGAGAATAAATGCTGTTGGGACAGGTTGGAAGAGAAATGAAGGTGGTGGGTTAGAGTCAGAATTAGATATAGTTATGTTTTGAGAAGAGAGCTGACTGGCAAGAGTTTGAATTGCTTTGGTGAAAAAGGTATTAAAGGCATTAGCAGTTTGTTTAAGATTGTCCTTGTCAGTGCCTTGCAGGTTAGGTGTGATAGATTGACCAGGATGTAATAAGTGATTAATACTTGACCAGAACTTTTGTGGCTTATTATGGTGGGTCGGCTGAGATTGTAGGTAATAGTTTTTTTATCAGACAGTATAGCTTTTTTGTTTCATTTCTCAGTTGTTTGTAGTTTTGGAGGTCAACGGGGTTTTTAGTTGAGCGTGATTTATTCCAGTATTTATTTCTGAGATGTATTTATTTATGGAAGTGTAGTAGGAAGTTCATGTGGATGGCGAGCTTGTTCTACAGAGCGGGGATACTTTGGGACACATATGAGACTGTACAGCATGTTTTATTTATGTTACAGGCAAAATTCAGGTCCTTGGACCTAGTGTTCCTGGTATGGTTTGTTTTGCGGATGTGCAAGAGGACCATCAGAGCTAGGTCTGAAGATGCCTTATATGCCAGGCAAAGATCACCTCTCAGTAACCTGTGGGAGACTGAGTAAAGAGATATGATCCTAAGGCAACCTGTGTAGGATGGGTATTTGTATCATGGATTCTCTTGGTGAGAAACCTTTAAGGACATTCCAAGTGTTGCAAGTGCCTGGTTATGTACGTGCCAAAAGCGACATTGCATTCAATAATGGATCTGATAAGGGCAGAGTAGAGCAGTACTACAACATCCTTGGATCTGGATGCCATACCCTTGCTTATGAGTTGGGTTGCATAGAATGATTTTCTTACTACACATAATATCACATTAGAATTCACATAAAAGGACTTCAGCAGAAAATTTTGAAGTACACAATAACTTGCCTACTGCATTTCTGTAATTTTCAACACACCAACAATGAACAGCAGTGGTGTTGCCAGTCACAGTTAAATATAATTGCACTTTAACCAGTACCTTACCTACTCCAGCTCACTGTTTCAGTTCTTTGCTGAGTTCCTTACCTTGTGGAGATGATTCTGCCCACTTCATTCACCCTCGCTATTGCTTGAGCTCACTTTGCTCCCCACCCACCCCGCCTATACCCAAATTTATTCAGAAGCACAATCACCTGACTTCTCTAACACCTCCCACCAACCTATCGCATCATCCTCCAACCACTGCCCCCTCTCTTTCCTTTCACCACCTACTCATTAATTTGTTCTGTGGTGCTCTGCCACATCACACTATCCTTTCTCCCTCTAATAACTCCCAAACTAGATAACTGAACTCCACATATACTACCATCACCCCCTTCAACTCTCGCCATGCTTGCACCTCCTATTTTCTTAGCAGTCCTCCTCTCCCTAGGCTACCATCTAACTTCCTACCAGTCCACTATCACTAACCACAATCACCTGAACTCCCCCACGCTAACCTTTTCAAACACTCACCACCATAATCACATATACATTTCACCTACCATCTTCAACCACACACCCTTTGAGCTCACCAAGCTCACCTACAAAGAAATAATTATAAAAAACTACCCAGTTTACTTATTCACAATATGATCGCCAGTTACCTACACACACTGACCACTGCTACTAACCACCTTGCACTCAGTGGCGACATCCTCCCTAACCCAGGCCCCCCACTACTAAACCCACCTCTACAAACCTACATGGACCCAACATCCCTTGCAAGCAAAAACCCTCTGGCATCTTAATACTCAGTATAAACATCTACAACATCATGAATAAAATTGAAGAGCTACATGCCTCTATATCCTTCTATAACCCTGACATTGTGCTCCTAATTGAGACCTGGCTCAAGCCCCACATCAAAGATATCACCATAGCCCCTCCTGGCTACAACATCCTTAGATGTGATCAACTATCTAAAAGAGGCAGGGGCATTGCCCTACTTTACAGGCAAAAACCTTACTCTCCAACAAATATGTAAAGATATCCCCACTTTTAGCTATGCAAAACCTTGTTTGCAAATATAAAATTAAACCAGCAAAAACAACTCGACATTATAGGTGCCCACTTACCACCAGGCGACATTATTGCCACCCTAGAATCCATTATACATTGGACTTCCACTGCCTCCCTCAGGAGACACTTATCCTGGGGACTTCAACATTGATTGGGCCTCTATCACGGCATCCCCCCTGAAGTGCCACTTAAAACTATTTAACTTCACACAGCTTATCCAAACCCCCACCTGTATAGACAAATCCACCAAAACGGAATCCATATTAGACCGGATTCTAACCAACAAGCCTTTATCTGCCAGTACATCTGGTACGTTACTCAACTCCTTCAGTGATCAGCTACCCAGATTCATACTAAGACAGCACACAAAACCCATAAAAAGCCCCATCCTACTTTCTATCTGTAGTTCCAAAAATTTCCTACCAGACCAATTCATCAACACCTTAAAAAAAAAATTGGTAACCTCTTAAAACTCTACCAATAGATAAAGCCTGGAGTACTTTAATACTACCTTCTTAGGTATCCTTAATCTTGTGGCCCCACAATGTATAATTCGTACTAAAACCAACCCAGCCCTTGGATCGCAAAGGACACAAGATCCCTACTCAATGTGACATAGCTTGGACAACCTGGCATACCAACAAACCAAGTACAAATCAACAATACTTTCTAGAGCTCAGAAACAAAGCAAAAAAAAAAAAAACAAATACGTAATGACAAAAAAGTTATTATATCCAGCTATAAAAAATCACTACAACAATTCACAAAAATTCTGGTCCGCAATCAACCACATTCTCCAACCAGGCAAAATCACCTCCTCAAACCCTAACATTGAAGGTGATAACAATGATATTGCCACCCAGTTTAATGACTATTTCACCTCCTCCATCCAAAATTATTCAACAATTTCCTCACTACTACTACAAATACCCCCAAAATACAAAACTGTCACCATAAGACCAACTCCCAATTCTCTCTTAAACCAGTTCCAACTGACCTAATTTGTAAACACCTTGCTAAATTGAAACCCACCACTCTTGTTGCTGATAAACTTCCCACTGATTACTTCAGGATTGCCACCTCTGTCATCACTTATCCTATTTACATACTCATCAATAGAGCCATAGCTGAACACACTGTTCCCTCTCTCTGGAAAATATCTTACATCTTCCACCTACACAAAGGTGGTCCCCTGGCAGAACTTAGTAACTATTGCCCCATAGCTATACTATCTCCCCTATCAAAAATCTTAGAAAAATGTGTACACACCCAACTACTGAATCATATTCTTCAGTATAACCTGCTAGCAAATTCCCAACATGGATTTTGGCCAAACCATAGTACCACCTCTGTCCTTATATTCTTTACTGACCACGTCAACCAACAAAGAAATCTCAGTAACTTAGTATCTGTTGTCTTCCTAGACCTGTCAAAGGCATTTGACATGGTATCCCACTGCAAATTGAAGCAACAGAAAAATTAAAACAAACTGAAATAAATAAAACAAAATCCACGTCAGCAGAACCAACAGCAAAAAATCCAATGTTAAGTGTTTTATTAACATCCACTTTTCGTTCAAAAAGACTGAACTTTTCTTCAGACAGACATCAAAAGGTAGCAAATGTATAAAAACTCCTTAAATACACATTTAACAACACATGATAAATTTGAATGGACCAACCAACTGGTTAAAACTCATTGACATCAATGTGTGGGAAAAAGCTGTTCTCAAAACTTCTTAAAGTACTACTGCATACAAAAGTCGAATCTATGAAAAATGTGTTTTAAAAACAAAACAAAATGGAAGTATATGTAAACATAAAATGTTTAAAATGTTTGAAACCAAAAAACATAGTGTATAAAACCTTTTTAATGACAAAAGGTAAAAGTAAAAAAATAATAAATGAAAAGTAGTAATAATAAAATTACCTCTGCATACTTCTAAGTTTCAAAATGCAAGCTAAACTTACTCTGTCATTGAGACCTGGAAGTCTATATGAACAGAGTTTCAGCTGCCAAATCACTTCTAGGCGCTCTAATAATAGTTGGAAAGGACCCCCCCCCGATGTCAAAGGAAACCTGTCCTAACACCCTAAAAGTAAAACTGTGCTGAGGGTGGTCATTAACATGTTTCGCCAAAGCATTTTCACACTTGTTTTTCCTAATACAGTATAAATGCTCATAGATTCTTTCATTAAAACCTCTGTCAGTCTTGCCCACATAAAACGCTGGGCAAGATTGGCAGTAAGCCAAATAAACAATCGATCAATATTTACAGTTGAATCTACCAACAGTGGAGAAAGAAGACCCAGCAATTTTAAAGCTCGAACCAGTGGCAATATGCCTACACATGTTACAACTCTCACATTTGAAAGTTCCCTCTATTCTAACACGAGTGTCCTTTTTTGTTTCTAATATCCGTTTGAGGTTGTCACCCCTCCTATATATAAACCTAGGCAAAGTACCAAACCTGGCTTGTAAGGCATTATCACACAAGAAAATACTCCAGTTCTTGACAACCACCTCCTTAATTAGGTGAATCTCAGCACTGTAATTGGTGATGAAAGAGATAGAAGTGTCAACTTTCTCGCTGTCTAAAAGACTTCAGGCATAACTGGAGATAGATGTTCTAGTGAACAACTTGTGAACGAACTGCTTTGTAAAATAGGTTTATAAACACCCCCATACCTTTTAGTCTGGACCTCAGTAACCAGGTCATGGATAAAATTATCTGGGTAACCTCTGTGTAGAAACAATCCCTTAATAAACTCACATTCTTCTAAAAAGGATTAATCGTCAGTTACCATTCGAGCAGCGCGCACAAGTTGCCCCTTGACTACCCCTCTTTTCTGGTGCCCAGGATGGGCACTGGTGAAGTGTAACATGGTGTTAGAGTAGGAACTCTTCCGAAATATTTTAGCCTTAAAGCTACCAGCAGAAATGTCTTTATATAAGTCTACATCCAGATAAGAAATTCTAGAATCAGACTCTACAAATGTGAAGTTCAAAAAAGACGTGCTGGAGTTGAGATAGTCCATGAAGGTTCTCACATCATTAATTGAACCTTCCGTCAGTATAAAGATGTCATCCAAAAATCTGGTGTAAAAATCGATTTTGAACTGACCGTTGTAATTGCCAAGCACATATCTGTGTTCCCATTCAGCCATAACAATGTTGGCAAAACTGGCCCCTACTGGTGAGCCCATGGCTACACCAGTCTTCTGTAAATATATCTCTCCCCCAAATGTTACAAAGTTGTACCTCAAAATGACATCTAACAGTTCCTGCACCAATCTAATTTCTACACTGCTAGCATTGTAATGCGATAAACGGTCAGTGACCCAGTCTATCCCTGTGGCATGAGGAATAGACGTATAGAGGTCTTTTACGTCTATTGTCAAAAATCTATGACCTCTCTTGAATTCTAAAGCACCTATGGCTTTCAAAAAAGCCCAAGAATCTTTACAAATATGTGTTTCCTTTTCAACAAAGCAAATTTTGAGAGAAAAATAGCTAAAGACTCGAAAGACAATCATAAGGCCTTCTTTAGCTATGTTAGAAACCTGGAGGAAACAGATAGATATGCTCAGAACTCAAAAAAATGATGTGAAGATTACTGATCTACAGACATTTGCCAACATACTGGCTGACAGGTTATCTGCAGAAGCAGAGAGGAGGATCATAATGGACCTCATAAATAAAGACATAGAAATTTGCAGACTTTGGATCCATCCCAGTTTGGCTTTGTCAAAGGCAGATCATGCCTTCTAAACTTGGTTGACTTTTGAAACAGTCACCAAAGCCATTGAATTGAAAACTCATCAGCTTAAATGTTAACCCATACATCATAAGATGGGTTTGCAAACTGGCTGAGTGACAGAACCCACAAGCAAACACAGGAGGGTTATGGCTGACAAAGTTTGCAGATGACTGCAAACACATCTGACACAGATATCCTTCAGAAGGGTCTCACAGAAACGGATAACTGAATCAGGGACCAGGGGGGGGGTTGATAGTAGTCTGTCTGTCATCGACCACATAAAGTAGTTAGGTAGGAAGAAGACCTTCATATTGCCCACCTTCATATGAATCATTCATCTCAATCAGAAGGTCATAGTCTCCCTAGTATCCCTACTCATCAGACCAATGATTTGAGTACAATGCCCCCCCGGAATAATGTATCTGACGACCCACACGCAGCAGCTGGAGAGGCCACAAAAGTTCCTCACCAAAGGATAAAGGGTCACCTTTACCTAAACATACAAGGCCATGTCAAGCCAGATTTGATGAATATGCTTCACCTCAAAAATCTAGATCCGTGAACATATTTTTTCAATATGTTGTCTACATACTTGGCTATCGGGTAAGTGATTGAACCCCTAGCGTTTAGTAGTAGTAGTAGTGTAATGTAGTTTAGCTTGCATTTTGAAACTTAGAAGTATGCAGAGGTAATTTTATTATTACTACTTTTCATTTATTATTTTTTACTTTTTACCTTTTGTCATTAAAAAGGTTTTATACACTATGTTTTTTGGTTTCAAACATTTTAAATGTTTTATGTTTACATATACTTCCATTTTGTTTTGTTTTTAAAACACATTTTTCATAGATTTGACTTTTGTATGCAGTAGTACTTTAAGAAGTTTTGAGATCAGCTTTTTCCCACACATTGATGTCAGTGAGTTTTAACCATTTGGTTGGTCTATTCAAATGTATCATGTGTTGTTAAATGTGTATTTAAGGAGTTTTTTTTACATTTGCTACCTTTTGATGTCTGTCTGAAGAAGTTCAGTCTTTTTGAATGAAAAGTGGATGTTAATAAAACACTTAACATTGGATTTTTTGCTGCTGGTTCTGCTGATGTGGATTTTGTTTTATTTATTTCAGTTTGTTTTAATTTTTCTGTTGCTTCAGTTTGTTTGTTTTGCATCCACTACCAGCAGTTTTAACCGGTAGCAATTATGGAATTGGAAGAAGGTGCTTGTTTGGACAATTCTGCACTGGTTTCTTTCACTAATATGGTCAAAAAGCTTAATGAAAGGATGGATGTGCTTTCTCACTGTTTGGATGGGCTAGTAGCAGTCAAGGGAAGTGCTGACAATTTGGCAGAAGACGTTCTTGGAGCTGGTTCGGCTTCTGTGGTGACAGCTGACACCAGTGATGGGTTGAATGACCGCGAGGACAGTGGAAGTTCCACCTCAACTGTTTCAAGGGTTCCTGTACATCCTAGACCTACCAGTGAACATTCCAGGACCAGTTCATCTCTGAGCCGAACTGGAGACCCACTTAATGTTACATCTTGGTTGAATGAGCAACTCCCAGTTTTTGAGAACAGGAACGGGTTTGCGTCCAGTGACACAGGGACACCAGAAGCTCCTTTAGTGGACTTTTTGAAGACCTTGGACCACAAATCTTTAAAGGTAAAGAAGCTTCAGTTAGAGATTTCCTATTTTAATGAATGTAAAAAAGTGGGGGTTGTGCCAAAGGGCTTGTGCTCTTGGCAGTACCCCACTGGACTGATAGCTGGTTCAGAGTTCCACAGTGAGTTGATCAGTTTGTTTGATAAACATGGACATGAGTTAATGGACTTAATGGCGAAATATTATCAGAAATTTATAGACCAGTTGAGTGCTGAAATTGAAATTTTGGACACTAATATCAAGTCACATGTAGATTTCAACAGGTATAATTATGAGTATAAACGAATTTTCTCGACTATAGACCAACAGATATCTCGTAACATGGAGATGAAAATGAAAAAACTGAAAAGAGACATAGATGCATATAACAAACTAACTGCATACCTCCCCCCCCCCCCATTCTGAGTGTTGGCGACAGTCTAGTTGCTCCTATTAACCTAACTAATGGGGTTATGAGGCAGACAGCTAGTTCCAGTAGGCCGGCCACTGGAGAGGATGTGGAGGATGTTGTTCCTACAGAACATTTTGTAACTGATGGTGGTAGGGATGAGGAGATTTCTCATCCTACACCATCTTTTTCCTCAAACCGGGGACAGAACCACCAGAGGTTTTACAACACGAGGAGTCATTACAGGAACAACAGCAAGAAGCCTTTTCAGAAGTAACAAGAAGGACAAATCCTGACATTATCAGTAACAGTTTTGGAGACTTTTTTGTTTATAACTATTCGAGTTTTACAATCACTATGGAGATGTCTGATTTATTTTCAAAAGGTCTTACTTTTGTTCCATGGAGACATTTTAACCTAGCATACACACTACTTGATTTGAAGTTGTTTATACGAAGGTTGAATTTATTGTTAATTTTTGGTAACACTGCTTTAGACAAAAAAACTTTGAGAGTCCCAAGTACATTCAACCCCCCTATCCACCCTTTACTTTTTTTATTTGAACATTTGTATGAAACTGAAATTAGAAATTTGGTTAACTGTTCTAGGACACTTTCGAACAAAAACTTGACTGATGACGAAGTAGACTTGTTGGACACTTTAAAAAGTTTACCTGTCAGGATCCTTAAACCGGACAAGGGGGGTGGTTTAGTACTAATGGACACTTGTCATTATGAAAACTGCCTCATCCACATGTTATTGCAGGATGCTTATACGCTATCTAGCATTAATTAATTGAATGCAGTGTATAGGTGCATCCATGTTTTCTTGAATGATTTGTTTTTAGAAAATGTTATAGAACAAGATGTGTTGAAATATTTGACTGTTTCATTTCCTAAGATTCCAACAGTTTTCGGATTGCCCAAAATTCATAAAGATGTGTACAACCCCCCCCCCCCATGAGGCTATTGGTTAACGCTAGGGGTTCTATCACTTACCCGATAGCCAAGTATGTGGACAACATACTGAAAAAATATGTTGAAAAGGAAACACACATTTGTAAAGATTCTTGGGCTTTTTTGAAAGCCATAGGTGCTTTAGAATTCAAGCGAGATCATAGATTTTTGACAATAGACGTAAAAGACCTCTATACGTCTATTCCTCATGCCACAGGGATAGACTGGGTCACTGACCGTTTATTGCATTACAATGCTAGCAGTGTAGAAATCAGATTGGTGCAGGAACTGTTAGATGTCATTTTGAGGTACAACTTTGTAACATTTGGGGGAGAGATATATTTACAGAAGACTGGTGTAGCCATGGGCTCACCAGTAGGGGCCAGTTTTGCCAACATTGTTATGGCTGAATGGGAACACAGATATGTGCTTGGCAATTACAACGGTCAGTTCAAAATCAATTTTTACACCAGATTTTTGGATGACATCTTTATACTGATGGAAGGTTCAATTAATGATGTGAGAACCTTCATGGACTATCTCAACTCCAGCACGTCTTTTTTGAACTTCACATTTATAGTCTGATTCTAGAATTTCTTATCTGGATGTAGACTTATATAAAGACATTTCTGCTGGTAGCTTTAAGGCTAAAATATTTCGGAAGAGTTCCTACTCTAACACCATGTTACACTTCACCAGTGCCCATCCTGGGCACCAGAAAAGAGGGGTAGTCAAGGGGCAACTTGTGCGCGCTGCTCGAATGGTAACTGACAATGAATCCTTTTTAGAAGAATGTGAGTTTATTAAGGGATTGTTTCTACACAGAGGTTACCCAGATAAGTTTATCCATGACCTGGTTACTGAGGTCCAGACTAAAAGGTATGGGGGTGTTTATAAACCTATTTTACAAAGCAGTTCGTTCACAAGTTGTTCACTAGAACATCTATCTCCAGTTATGCCTGAAGTCTTTTTAGACAGCAAGAAAGTTGACACTTCTATCTCTTTCATCACCAATTACAGTGCTGAGATTCACCTAATTAAGGAGGTGGTTGTCAAGAACTGGAGTATTTTCTTGTGTGATGATGCCTTACAAGCCAGGTTTGGTACTTTGCCTAGGTTTATATATAGGAGGGGTGACAACCTCAAACGGATATTAGAAACAAAAAAGGACACTCGTGTTAGAATAGAGGGAACTTTCAAATGTGAGAGTTGTAACATGTATAGGCATATTGCCACTGGTTCGAGCTTTAAAATTGCTGGGTCTTCTTTCTCCACTGTTGGTAGATTCAACTGTAAATCTCGATCGGTTGTTTATTTGGCTTGCTGCCAATCTTGCCCAGCGTTTTATGTGGGCAAGACTGACAGAGGTTTTAATGAAAGAATCTATGAGCATTTATACTGTATTAGGAAAAACAAGTGTGAAAATGCTTTGGCGAAACATGTTAATGACCACCCTCAGCACAGTTTTACTTTTAGGGTGTTAGGACAGGTTTCCTTTGACATCAGGGGGGGTCCTTTCCAACTATTATTAGAGCGCCTAGAAGTGATTTGGCAGCTGAAACTCTGTTCATATAGACTTCCAGGTCTCAATGACAGAGTAAGTTTAGCTTGCATTTTGAAACTTAGAAGTATGCAGAGGTAATTTTATTATTACTACTTTTCATTTATTATTTTTTACTTTTTACCTTTTGTCATTAAAAAGGTTTTATACACTATGTTTTTTGGTTTCAAACATTTTAAACAGTTTATGTTTACATATACTTCCATTTTGTTTTGTTTTCAAAACACATTTTTCATAGATTCAACTTTTGTATGCAGTAGTATTTTAAGAAGTTTTGAGATCAGCTTTTTCCCACACATTGATGTCAATGAGTTTTAACCAGTTGGTTGGTCCATTCAAATGTATCGTGTTGTTATATGTGTATTTAAGGAGTTTTTTTACATTTGCTACCTTTTGATGTCTGTCTGAAGAAGTTCAGTCTTTTTGAAAGAAAAGTGGATGTTAATAAAACACTTAACATTGGATTTTTTGCTGCTGGTTCTGCTGACGTGGATTTTGTTTTATTTATCCCACTGCAAATTACTATTGGCTCTCTCTGAGCTCAATCTGGATAACTCCTCTCTACTGTGGTTTAAAAATTATCTGTCCCTCCAGCAACAAGCTGTTAAATGGCATAACCCTCTCTGCCTTCTCTTCCCACTGGGACAAGATGTTCCACAAGGATCAATTCTTGGTCCCTTACTATTTTCCATCTTTACCAATAACCTCCCCTTGGCTACACAACAAACTAATATAGTACAGAATGTTGATGACACCATCCTTATTTGCTTAGCCCCCTCTCTACAATTACTCCAAGATAGAACCCAAGAAGCCTTCACTACTATAGAAAAATGGCTAAGTTCCTCCCAACTCATACTAAACCCATCTAAGACCCAACTCATGATGTTCCACCCATCCAAAACTTTCACCCCTACCTCACCATTTTCAATAACATCCTCCAACCATACCATTATCACACTAGTAACTCAAGCCAAGCTATTAGGTGTAACTATTGACCAAAACCTAAAATTCAACAAACATATAGCACTAACAATTGTCAAAGTTCATAAAAAACTTGGTTCACTCTACTGCTGCAAGAGCTTCCTCACACAGGAACCCCAAATCACCATCTCTCGTACACATCTACTCTCCATCTTACTATACGCTTCCCCATTTCTAACTAACCTAAACAAATCTGACCTTCTGAAACTATCTACCTACTACAATAAAATCTCAAAATTTGCAACCAGTTCTAAGTTTCGTTCTCACCATTGCCTCTCTAAGACAACTAAGATGGTTAGAACTCCCTAACGTACTAAAATACAATCAACTTCTCCTGACCCATCCACTGCTATACCAACCAAATAAAATACCTGCCTCTCTGGTCTGGTCACTTTCCATAATACTGAGCATCAACTAAGATCTTCCAATACCACCCTACTGATTGTTACCAATTGCTTACATAGCTCAGGCCAATCTCTTTATTTATATGCAGTTGCTAAGGCCTGGAACTCTCTAACCCCTGACATTAGATATCTAAATAGTAAGCATACTTTTAGATCTCTACTAAAAGATCTCCTATTCAAAACTTGGATATGTTCCTGTACAGAACCAGACTAATTCCACCTGTTCCTGACTTTCAGCATCCTTAGGTCACAGGTGTACTGTGTAGTTTCACTTAGTGCATAGTACAGTGAACCTGGTGGCTAGGCCACCTTTATAATTATGATTTCTAGTTTATGACCCTGTTTGCCTATAAAAACTTCTTTTTGAATTTATGTTCAAGCAATTATATATTTGTTGTATAATATCTTGTTGAATTTGTTTCTCAATATTCTAACCACTGTATGCTGCATCATTTATAAAACTGATTTTACTCCTTTTATATGTTCTATGCTATTTGTACAAAATACCTATGTTTATATAATGTTTTATTATTTTTATTATTTTTTTTTAATTGTTTTTTACTATGTATCTGGAGCTTTTCTCCCCGGGCCTCTGCTGAAAACAGTCACATTGTATCCAGTCAGACTAACCTAGTAAATAAATGGAAAATAAGATAAAAATAAATAAATAAAAAATAATGATGTCACTAGTAATCTACTATTTGTTTATGCCATATTGTGGTAATTTTGTTAACTAAGGGAATCAAAGTGGGTAGCACCCTTTTATAATATAATCATAGGGAGAAAATATCTAAGAATAAGACAAAGTAAGTCTATTCTTTCATTCATTCATGCATTTGCTCATTCATTTATTCTTTTATTTATTTGCTGATTTCCAGGTTAATCTAATTCATGGTTCTGGATTACTTCTCTACTCACTTGTCATTATACCAAATCCTTTATATTTTCCAGATTTTTTTATTTGCAATGTGTCAACTAATATGCCAAATGTTTGAGCAACTGCTGCCCCTAAAGGTAGAATAGGTGCCTTAATAGACCTTTTGTAGATGAACACCCTTTTATTACTCACGGAAACATTTACAGTGAAATCTCAAAGGAGGACAAAACTATGCCCCTCTACAGATAGGTACTGCATCAGTATGTTTAGAATTATTCAAGGCAGCAGTATGCAATTTTGCATTGTATTTAGTTTACAATGACTACTGTTTTACACTGAGTTTTCATTAGATCAGAAGTAAAACCTATGTGCATATTTCACACGAAAAAGTATTTCTGTTTCAGTTTAACCTGTCATGACTACAGTGCCATGCTTCCAAGTGACTAAAGCTGTGCAGTCAAATTCAGAGGTGTACTGTACTATAATTTCTGAGGTTAGAATAGCAGCCAAATATGTGTGTTTGTAGCAGAACACATTGTTGATATTAACATTAGGAAGGTTTGTGGCCTGCACTGTGGTGGCAGGACAGGTAGCTTACATCCTCCTAGTTAGGAACTGCTGATTGAGAGCTCAGTGTCTGTTATTCTAAAAGTGTATTAGTTCTGGTTTAAGCACTTGGGCTTCAGGCCAGTTATTTTACATTAAGAAGGATTGCGGTCTGCACTCTTGTGGGAGGAGAGGCTGGACTCTGCCCTTCTGAGCAGGGAATTTCTGGTTAAAGGCTTATAGTGCCTGCATATTCTAACTGTTTCTTACTGAAATTGGTATTTTGCTTTTGCGTCATCTTAAAAGTACTCAATTGTATTTAAAATGGGTGGCGAAAGCCAAACACACTCTGGCTAGGCTTATAAATGCCCTAGGGCAGATAGCCTAGTATGAACCTATGAACCTATGAACTGAACATTTCATAATAAAGTCTTAAATGGGAAGAAACAGACTGCCTTTCAAAGGTATGCCCAATTGGCTTTAGTTCATATGCATTTATAACCACAGCCTGGCATTCTGTACTTTAGTTTGTTTTCACTGCAGGTACAGTGCTAAATATCTTCCCAGGGTACTAAGTACAATAATTGCCTAAAGTATATCTATGCTGGATTGTAATTACATCAAAAGGAAAAATCCTACTTATTTCTCTTGAATACAGAAGATTTAAACCCACCTAGTTTACCCTCATGTGCAGTAGACTGCATTAAAGAAGATACAGGTGCACATGTTATGGCTGAGGGTCATAATATGTTATTCTAAGAAACTTGCTGTAATACTTTATATAGTAATACAGACACTGACCTTTATTGCTAGCTACCACCATAGCCATTTTGATGCCCCCTTTTGCCATTTTTTTCACAAAAATGTATATTCTGCATTTTTTCAAGCTGGCAAACTCAGGACGCATATGAATCATTGATGTGTTCTATGAAATGAGAATGGAAAGTAATACAGTTTTCTAGTGCACAAACTTGTAAAAGAAACAAAAACAAACTTTTTAAACATCAAAGAAAGCAGTGAAGCCACTACAAGATACACTGAATTTAATACAAAGTATTAACAGATAAGCACTTTCATCTTTGCATGATAAAAAGACTTCCTCAGATTAAAAAAAAATCACAAAAGAACAGAGTATTTAAAATCCACTCTATCAAGTCACATGTCCAGTAGCTGTGTTCTTAAAGTTACAATGTGTCATTTATCTAATGTTATAAAAAAATAAAGCTGCCTGGTCCCAGAGACATCTAAATAAAAAGCAGATGTGAGTTTCAAGGGTAGAAAAGTTTACTGTTAATGTTAAGTCTGTTTTCATTGTTTTGTGTAGCAAATGTCTTATCAGTGTTTGTAGTATAACATTTGAAATAAAAGTTTTAAATTAAATCCAAATATCTGTAATCATTGTAGAAGTAAAGAAGAAAATAGTATACACACTGAGAGATTTGAACAGTGTTTATAGTAATGGGTAGAAATAGCCAAGTAATGGGACACTGTAATGGCTGGGGGGCAGGAGGGCTGCTGTGCATGGGGTAGGGGTCTGCAGGTACTGCTGTGTGTGTGTGGGGGGAGCCTGATCCCTAACCCTGCTTAGGGCTCTATTTGACCATGATTCAGCTCTTCCACTAGTAACTTGCACAATTCTTGTGAAGTACAGTATATTTGGGCCAACAGTATAATCACCCAATATAGGACAAAGTAGAGTATGCATGTGCAACCTACAGGTAAGCGTAGACAGGGCCAGCCTCTGGTGAATGGATCCCCTAGGCAAAAGGGCTCCAAAGCACTTCCCCCCACACCACTAGTATCCCCATCCTGGCATACCTACACCATCTATATTACTGGAAAAGTGCCCCTGCTAGAGCAGTGACCTAGGTGGCTGCTTAGTTGACCTATGCCTAAGGCAGGCTATGAGCATAGACCTTCAAAAGGATATTTTACAAGACATGAATGCAATTGCTTAATATAGTCTGAAAACATCCATCAACATGGGTACATATGTAAGCCATCCCTCACCAACACCACTACCAAAAGAAGTAGCTCAGGCCAAATATAGAATGCCCTGATACAAATGCAGGAAAAGGGATGACTCAAAGAACTTGAAAAGCTATGACTTAAACGGGTCTATATTATAAGCACGAAAAGACTAAACCGCGAACGCTCACATGAACGAAAATGCCGGGAATCGAAAGTGTGATTGTGGGGTCATGTTACAGTGAGGAGTAGGATATTTGCCCTTTCCTCACTGTAGTGTGACCTCGGAGTTAGAATATATAGTTAGTGTGGGTGTGGGGGACACAGCCCCCAACAATAGCAAGTTCGAATACCGGCATTTTCGCTCATGTGAGCGTTCACTGTTTAGTCGTTTTGTGCTTATAATATAGACCCGACTTAAACATCCCCTACATTGATTCCTAATGCAGGCAAGATGTGTGTTTCTTTCAGAACCTATTGGTTCCAAAGCCTGCAAAAAATGACTCAGTGGTGTTGTATGCTCCCTATCTCCATCCTTATACTACCATTGCAGAAGCTTTCTCCACATCTTCAGTCTACAGAAAAGGTTTAATGTAAAAAAATGTATGGATACAACAGTCAAACAGACTGTCGTGGACGTTGATAACAAGGGAATTCTATGCATCCCTCTGGACTGTGCTGCTTGGGCTGTCCCCTCTCAAATAAACACAGCCCACAATACTATACACACCTTCTGTGTCAGTAATCTCAGTACCCAGACCTGTAGTACTTATAAGGACTAACACAATATATTACTTATTTGACAGAGGTAACCCTTCCACACCACAGCATTACTGCAACAGCTGTCAGTTTAATTATCAAGAAGCAGAATACTGCCCAGTACTTGCATATCAACATTGTTTGTGATACACATAAGTCCTTGGCTTACAGTTTGGATTCAAAGGTTCATAGGTAAATTCTAGGCTAACTGCCCTAAAGAACCATTTTAAGCCTAGCCAATAATCTGAGGTCAGAATCGAACCCTGCACATTGTGTAAGTAAGGTGAAGACTTTAACTATTATGCCAAACCTGCCCAAAGGAACCTCTACTTGCATCAAAATTATACCATCCCAGATGGGACTTGAACCCACAACTCGATGCTAGAAGTCTAAATCTCAAAATGCACTCACTTGAGTACTCCTTAAAATGGAGAACATTGATATCTGTACAGTGACTGAGACCAGGTTTAAGGCTCTAGAGAGCACCCCTGCATTACCAGGCTATAACTCGTACCACAGCCATCTAACCTGGACCAGAACACCAAAGGCGGAGGTGTGTCCATATTCATTAAGGATATCCGCACCTCCAGGCTAGTTGCGCAGCATAATGCATCCGAGGTTATCCAAGTGCAACTAACTCTGGACAAAACTTCAATCCAAATTGCTGCTTACTACAGATCCCTCACCATGCCCCAGGATTCCCACTCCTCTTTTCTTGATATACTGGAAAATATTAGGGTTCAACCAAACACCCTAATAATGGTTGATTTCTACTACCCCACCATTAATTGGGAAAACTACTCATATAGCAACTCCTTCGCTCAACACTTTCTGGAATTCATAAATTCCAATGCCCTGGATCAACTTATCCACACCCCCATCAGGGGCAACAGTATCCTAGACCTAGTCATTACCAGCATGAGTGACCATGTTCCACACCTGAAGTCAACTCCTCGTTGGTCAGATCCGACCATAAGCTAATAACCCTAGATATCCACATCCTGCCCCCACCCACCATTAAGGAAACCACTGTAAATAATTTCTCCAAAGCCAACTTCATGCTTCTTAAGACAGAAGTGGCAAACTTCATGACACCCATGCAGATGGACAATACAGTTATGACTGCTGAATCCTACACAAATGCACTCTATAAGCACTTGCACGAGTGCATGGATCATGCTATACCAAACAGAACCAAGATGCTATCCTCCAAAAAATGGAAGACAATCTGGTGGTCCCCTGCCATAAACAAACTCTGCAACAAAAAGAAGAAACTGTTGCAAAAGAGAGTAAAATCCCATGAGTGGAGGAGCTCCCTGGTCAGCCTCAGTAAGAAGCTGCGATCCCTTATAAGATCCTCCAAAGCTAGCTACAAAAACAAAATCGCCACTGATTCTAAGGGCAACCACAAAGCATTCTATAGCTATGTCAAGAATCTCAATAGCAACACCTAGATCTGCTCTGAGTTACAGCACAACTGCATGAAAATTACAGAACCAAATGATATTGCCAACATCCTGGCAGAAAGGTTCAGTGCTAACTTTCCCCCCCTCTCACCCCCTAAAGGGCCCATATCTGTACAGAAAGAATGCAGAGTCTGTGTAATCACATCTATGCAGGTAAAAGCTGCACTCTCTAAAACCAAAAGCACAGCATCCATGGGACCGGACAACATCCCAGGCTGCATTTTACATGAACTTCTGAACAAATTGGCTCCCCACCTAAGCACCATGTTTAGTCATAGTCTCATGTCAGGCTTTATACCCACTGAATGGCGCACAGCAACAGTTATCCCACTCCACAAAGGGGGAGCCACCACTCATCCTGGGAACTATTGCCCTATTAGCCTGTCGAGCCTGGTCTGCAAGGCCATGGAACGTATCATCATGGAACTCATAAATAAAGACAGTGGTAACCTCTGAACTCTGTACCCCACCCAGTTTGGGTTTGTGAAAGGCAGATCATACCTTCTGAACCTGATTGACTTCTTTGAGGCAGTCACCAAAGCCGTAGATGAGGGTAAGGTGGTTCACACAGCCTATCTTGACCTCGCCAAGGCTTTTGACACCATCCCCCATTCTGGAATTATAACTAAACTCACTAAACTAAGTATAAATCCCTACGTCACAAGATGGGTTGCCAACTGGCTCACTGACAGAGCCCACAATGTAAAAGTTGCAGACTCCAAATCTGACTTCAAACCAGTGACAAGTGGCGTACCACAGGGTTCAGTCCTGGGAATTTTCCTGTTTGGTATCTACTTCTCTGAAGTACAGGCTAACACAGAAGGCCTCTGGCTAATGAAGTTCACAGATGACTGCAAACTAGGAGCCATAGTCGAGTCCCCAAATGATGTGGACATCCTACAGAAGGGCCTCACTGAAACAGATGCCTGGTGTCAGAGGCATGGCCTCAAGCTCAATGCCAAAAAGTGCAGTGTCATCCCCTTTGGTAAAAACTCTGTACCCATGAACTACCACATAAACAGCAGCCTACTTAATGCTGAATGTATGATAAGAGACCTTGGGACCCAGGTGGACAGTTGTCTCTCCTTTGATAATCACATCACCACAGTAGTCAGGAAATCCTTCTGTGTGGCACACCTCATCACAAAAGGGTTCTCATCCAGGAAAAAAGAGGTAATTGTTCCCCTCTACTCAGCACTCATTAGACCCATTATAGAGTACAACACCCCTTTTGGAATGTACCTCACAAGACATCTGCAGCAGCTGGAAAAGACACAGAAGTACCTCACAAAGAGGATTACTGGCCTCAAATAGATGCCCTGCACTGACCATCTCAAAAAACTTCAGCTTTACTCTGTAGCATATCGCCTACTCCGAGGAGATCTCTGCCTAACATATAAAGCTATGTTAAACCCAGAGCTGTTGGACATGCTACATCTAAAGAAATCCCAATCCCTCTGAGCTACACACTCTAGGTACCTAAACCTTGTCACCACAATAAGCAGGACTTGCTGGAGGGATAGATTCCTGTCCCAGAGACTTCCTATACTGTGGAACAAGCTACCCATCTATGTCAAGCAAAGTTCCTCATTAGCACACTCCAAGAAAAATCTTGATGAGTGGATGGGAAATAAGAACTACACCCCGGGGATCACTTCTGTGGTGCTGCGTGACAGGGATATATGAAATTAACTTTCTTGGGTGGTGTAAGCCAGGGAACCTTGTTGGCTAGGCTTACTTAGGCCCTTGGGCCGATAGCCTAGTACCTACCTATGAACCCTCAGCTTTTGAGGCCAATGCCTTATTTTACTTTAATCCAACATATTCCAGAACTATGTTTTGCTGAACCTGCCACATCCCCTCCACATTCTCTGCCATGGCAGTATACCCTACCCAGTATGCTGTTCCCCAAACAGTTGCTCCATTGTTGACATCTACACCCATTACCTTAGCTTCCTATAGTATAACACTGTCAGGTACACGTGTTCAAACAACACACATCTATAGCGGTATTATTTCAAGTATGAAACAAGTTCCATTCCTCATTCACTTACCTCCTTTTAAGTGTGTTCTGTGAATGGCAATCCATGTAAACTTTGTAAAGAGGAGCTTTACAGTTTGCTGTTCAGCAATCCTCTGTTACTGATGAGACGAGAAGTTTCTGTGACTGTTTTTATCTATTTGAGGCTCTCAGCTTAGTCTTTATACTGATGAGCCCCATTTGAACAAATGCTCCTGAATTGCACATTTATCTTATTGTGCAATTGACCTATTCCATACTTAGGGTTTGGGCATCTTTGTGCATTTGCATGACTACCTGCCAACTACTGTGACCACTCATGGGTGCATAAGTGATCATGGCAACAATGAAGAAAAACATATTATAGTAACAATGGCATGTAGAGAAGAAGTGCAAAATTATTATTATATATTAGCACTGTGATGTTTGTACAATCTTTCTGTTCCACTGCTTGCATACTAACACCATCATGTCATGCCATGTATTTTTGCATTTTGCAGTGGTATCACCATGACTGATCACACTACATAACTGCCCAAAGATACTCATCACTTGCCAGCAATATGAATGTGTGTGACTGTGAGAGTACTACTGTATTTCTCTGGAATGTCACCCAGTAAACAGCCATGGCATCACAGGGCACTGATGATGGCTGAGCTCCCAGGTGGTACCCTAAAGAAAGTAAAATCTTTCTGCATTTGCTATACAGAGACCATCAGGAGTGCCTGAATGGGGTCACTTGTGAGGGTCCCCAGTAAAAAGTGGATGTCTGTCATAGTCTTACCAGAGTGGTGACTGCTGTTACTGGCATAAGCTGCTCTGATAAGCAATCTAGGCACCACGTCATTTACCTGCCAAAGTGCCATCCTGACCTTCTGAGCCAGTGTGAAGTTGAGGTCAGAAAGAGGGTCCCAGAGATGAATTGTTGTTATGAAGGGCTAATCACTCCCTTTTATTTCCCTTATAAGTAAATAGGTCCTTTATGGATATTTAATTGATGTGTGGTGCATTTGCTATTCTTTTTTTCAGATCAGTACAAATATTGGAGAATGTAATTCTTTTTGTAATTGTATCTATTTAGTGCAGGTTTTCTCCCTGGATCTGCACTAAAAATGGGCCAACAGCCCAGTCAGACTTTCCTGGTAAACAAATGGAAAATAAATAAATAAATTAATTAAGTAAATGTGTTCCTATGCCAACAGAGAATGGAATGTCTCTCTGGGTTCATGGGGTGAGTGCAATTACTATTGTGTTATTTATTATTTAGCTGTTTCACAGATTAGCATTAACAACTGCTTTAAATTGTATAGTTGGCAGTGAAAAGCTCAGTGACAGTCTTTCGTACAATATGACAATCCCTCTAGATATAAAGTGTTTTGCACACCTACATATACAATCTACATGTTTCAGGTATACACATATTACTTATTTGCAGGGAGATGACCAGCTCTGTTTACTTGGACAGCATACCCACTGCCTTAAAGTGACTCATATCGAGGGCAGTTGTCACATACCTGTGCTTCACACTCTGGCCCATGCTGGGTGTAAGTGGGCTGCAAGATTGGGAGAGGAACATGGGGGTCTGTGCAGGGGGGCTTGATGTATGGAGCTGTTGGGGGTGGAGTGTGGGGCATAGTAGGGGGGACACATGGCAGCATATTGCCCATGAATCACCCACCATATGCCCATGTTGGTGACATCTTCACCTGGCATACCCCTGCTATTTGTGCTATACCCATGTTGTGTGCCTTAATGTATAGCAAAGTACTTTTTGTTGTTTGTCAAACAACTGATAATAGCTATGCATTTTGCCAGAGATTGCTTCTCTGCTGTTAGTAGAACAAATCACGGTATCCTCACAGGCATGTTGGGTTCCATCAATGGTACCATTGTCCAAATCTTACTGGTAAATAGCTTGACTGTCTGCTTACCAGTCCACCCTTATCTTGTCATTAACTAATTATTCTAACTTTAAGCAGCACAAAATGTTTCCCCACATTGCTTATAGTATATTATGGCTCTCTCTCCTTCACTGATTGTACTGCTATATCAGTGGCACAACAAAAGTCCCCACACTTTCAATTGGCCTCAGACTTTTCTGAATAGTACACCATCTGCTTCTAGCCCTCCCTCTCTACCTATTTGGTGTGGTGGGGAGATAACCTGTAGGCATCCATAGTGGCCTCTGGCAGTTGCTAAATGGATGGGAGTGTTCCTGCTCCCCTAGTGACACTACTAGAGGTCACAACTGGTCACTCAGTGAGAGTTTGCAAAGGAGGTGGTGAAGTTGATGGACTAGTGGCTTGAATCCTGCATTGATCATCTGTAGAGGCTTCTTGTACAACTTACAGAGTTGAGCCACTGTCTAGTACTACTATGACTAACACCGCAGGCAGTGTACAGTGAGGAGGACAGTCACAGTGACCTGTTCCTGGATTTACTCCAGGCAGCATGGTGTCAGGACAGGGATAACCATGAGCCCTTTTCTGACTTTCCTTTCCACTCATTTTCTCTCCATTTCAATCTATGAGACTGCGCAGAAACATTGTCTAACTCCTAAAAGGCTTGGGCATCTCTTTGCACTCATGTGAGTACCTGTGAAGTGCAGATATCATGTATGGGTGAGTTATGACCATGGTGATGATGTAAGGAAGCATATTATAGCAGTATGGCCTGTAGAGGAACTGAAGACTAAAACTATTAACAAATATAGGTACTGTAATGTCTGTAAAATGTTTCCTTTGCATTGTTCACACCCTAACACCATCATGCCATGCTATGCATATTTACACTCTGCAATGGTAGTAAAGGGACTGTTCAGGCTATGTATCTGCTCATAGATGCACATCACTTGTCAGCAGCATTAACGCCTATGACTGTGACAGTATTACCATATTCCTCTGGACTGTGACCCAGTGAATGTCAATGACATCCAAGGGCATTGATGATGACAGTGCTCCCTGGTGCTTCTCCAAAGAAAGTAAAATCTCCGTGCACCTGCTGTGCAGGGACCACCAGGAGGGCCTGATTGCAGACACTTGAGAGAGTTCCCAGTATAAAGTGAGCATTTGTGAAGTGCAGTGAGCATGCAGGGTGGGTCATGACAAAGGTGGTGATGTGGGGAAACATATTCTATGGCCTGAAATATATTGTAACAATATGGCCTGAAACATATCGTAGCAGTATGGCCTAAAGCATATTGTACCAGTATGGCCTGAAACTTATTGTAACTGTACGGCCTGAAACATATTTTAGCAGTATGTCCTGAAACATATTGTAGCAATATGGCCTGAAACTTATTGGAGTAGTACACCCTGAAACATATTGTAGCAGTATGGCCTGAGACATATTTTAGCAGCAAGGCCTGTAGAGAAGCTGAAGAGTTAAACTGTTACTAAATGGAAGCACTGTGACACAGTCTTTCCAGAGTGGTGATGGCTGCTACTGGTATAAGGTGCTCTGGTGAGCAGTGTGGGCTCCACTTCAGTGACCAGCAGAGACACCCTCCTGACCTTTTGATCCAATGGGAAGATGAGCTCAGAGAGCGAGAGGGTCCATGAGATGTATTGTAAGTATGATGGGCTGAACACTGCCTTGTTGTTTCCTTGATAGGTCAACGGGCCCTTTCTGAACATTTAATTGACATGCAGTGTAATGTTGGTCTTGTTTTCCAACTCAGGAAGAAATATCAGAGAATGCACTTCTACACCACAGAAAATAGATTATCTCTTTAGGTGCAGGGATGAGTGTGATTTCAGTCAGATAGTGTTATGTTTTTTATTACTCAGCCACATCAGGGCAGCTTAGTAATAATAGCTGCTATAGTTTGTATAGTTATCATCGAAGGAGCTCTGTCACAGTCTTTTGTACAATGTGACAATCTCTGAGGATATATGATACTTTGCACACCTACATGAACAAGCTACATTTCTGGTATATACACATTACTTATTTGCATGGAGATGACTAGCTCTCTCCACGTGGACAGCACACCCACTGCCTCATGGTACATCACATGCAGAGTGGTTGCTACATACCTGTGCTGTGCATTGGCTGAGGTGGCATTGTGGGCAGGACCATGGGGGCCAGTGTAGGGGAGATGGTGTGGGGGGATGTGAGGGGGAATTAGTGAATGGTGGCCATGGGGGGGCACATGGAAGTATGCTACCCGTGCATCACCCCACCATATGTCCATGTCAGTGACACTTTCATCTGGCTTACCCTAGTATCTGTGGCACACCCGTATTCTGTGCCCTGGTGTGGAGCAAAGTACGTCATGTTATTCATCAAGCACCTGATACTAGCTGTGTATGATGCCGACAATCCTTGTCTGTCTGTGGTACAGTGCAGTGGCCTCACAGGGGTGTTAGGTTGCATAAGTGGTACCACTGTTCAGGTCCACATGGCATGTCATTCACTATATCCCATACAGCATGTCTACACAGCCACAAGCCCATACACTCACCATGGTGTATTATGTCCAACATTCCCATTGTATCACTGTAGATGCAACTTAATTCCTCCCAGAGCTGGCCATGGGGATAGAGACACTGCACAGCAGCATGCATGTCATACAATGGAGACATTTCATTTTAGGTAACTAGGCAGAAATATTGGATGAGGGATAGCTGCACATCAAGCATCTGTGCAGTACCAGTTGGTACCAATACAAATTGTCCTCAAAAACATTCATAGTACAAATGTGTTTTGTCTTTTTTTTTTCTCTCTCTGTATCTTTGTCACTGTCTTTTTTCTTTTGATATTTATTGTTTTATTTTTATCCAGTTATGTTAACAGTTTTTGCAACTTCTGCCAAAGCTATACCAGTGGCATGGCACCAGCCCCCACCTTGCCATTCGCCATATCATTCTCCCACCAGCACACCATCTGCCTTCCAGTCTCCTAGTCAGTTGCAGAAGGTGGATTACCTGCTGGGTATCCCCAGTGGCTGCTGACAATAACTAACCAAAGGGAAGTGTTCTTGTACCCCCAGTGACATTTTTTAGGGTCACAGTTTGTCACCCAGAAGGTGATGGCAGAAATGGTGGTAAAGTTGGTGGACTGGGAGCTTGAATGCTGCATTGGACATCTGGAGGTGCTCCTCATACATCTTAGAGTCAGACCACTGCATGGCATTGTCACAATCAACACCTCAGACAGGTCCCAGTGAGAATGTCAACCATGGGCCATGGTGGTGACTGACATCTTCCTGGTTCTAGCTCAGGCAGTATGATATCAGGAGCAGGACACCCACTCTCTTCCCCATCCAGGTTTTCCCATTCCTTGTGTGAAACCTTCGTGTCATTTGTTGTTCAGTCTTTCCTATGATCAATTGATCTCACTTAGACTGCATGTCAATAATTCCATTATCAAACCAACCCCCTTGTGCCAGCATTGCTCTGTTGTTTTTTTCCCTGCTGTATCATTGTGTGCCCCTGCTTCCATACCTCTACCCACTTTCCATCCCTTCTCTCACCCTTCTATCCCTCCCCATCTACCCTTCTTAAAGAAAATGGGCACCAAACACTACAAATAAATTACACCTTGCTTTCCCCTCCCAACTTCCACTCTTGCCTTCCCTGTGTCCTTGTATATTTCCCACTGCTTGCTCGTCCCCTTTTTCTGACTTTCCTAGCCATCTATCCACCCCCACCCCCATTTCAACTAATAAAACTACCAAGAAACATTGCTGGGGGGCACTTACTACTACTTGAAGCTCTTCTCATTGTGTCGCAAAGTAGCTCATGTTCATGTTCTTAGGAGTCAGCATGCTACTTGCTCATTACTGGATTCATAACATTCCTAACTGCAATTGCAGGAAACTCTCACCACTGACCATTTAATTTTGACAAGTGAGTTTCTGAATTAACTAGTTGCAGCTTGACCAGGCAATTCCTGCTAGAAAAGAGATAACTACCTTTAGGCCACATCACTCCTCTTGGCATTTCCATGTAGTATTTGCATGGTCAACGAAGACATGTTCTGAAGCCCAGGGTATATATTTCTGAATAAAAGTGATCTTTTTATTGTTTATATATGCTGATGTATAAAAAATGACATTAAAAATTGATTTTATTTAATTAAAATTCAAGATGTAGCTGCTCTTTTGTCTTTGACAATAGATGCCCAGTGTAATGCCTTTATAGATAATTGTAAAAGTAATATTCCCCAAAGATTTCACGAACAAATGTTGAGAAGTGTCTTGGGGCACATCTTCTAAAAAAGCTCAGCATTTATAAGGTTAGCATCTTTGCACTAGCAGCACCCCCCTTCCACCCCACTTGGTTTTAAATTTCAACAATCGTAAAGGTAAAGCTGGCAATATCTTCTTATCACTGTGATGTGTAACAGGAGGTACAGCGTCATAAGGTTCAAGTCTTGTCGATCAGTTTCCTGATCTCTAAAAATCCAAGCATCAATATAATATTATGTGGATGTTCATGCTCTGTTTCAAAATGCCAATAACCCATAATTTATCAGTGAATCTTTTCATGAAGATCTGATCTCCAGTGAAGGATGGAGTAAAGTAATTTACAACTTTACCTCACAAATTCCAAAACAACACCTTTTGACAGAACCAGCAAACCTCAACCGCAGTTTGTACTCAACTTATTGTTTAAATAGTTCCAAATTTTACATTATGTTATTCTGAAATCAGGGGAGTTTGTTTGGACTGTTTCACAGTGTATACCTTGTTGTGGCATCTAAGTGCCTAACAACGAATACTTTTGGGGACACACACTGTCATGTCACTGCCGCTAAGAACACCATACAACTTCTGCTTTACTTGCTCTGCTTTGGGTAACTGTAGCCTGTTTTCTTGCACTCCCATATGTATTGTTCATAAATGATTCAATAATTAGACATTGCATATTTGATGTTATGTGCTCAGTTCTTCTCTTCCTGGATCACACCAAGAAATGAATCATGGCATCAGTATGCCTTTTTAAGGTACTAGTTTTTTTATATTTAAATAATATTTCCTGGACACAGAGGACAATGGCTACATCTAGGATCAATTCTTCTTATGACACCAAGTTCTTCTGATATGAAAAATGCAGTTCTTCTCATAACACCAAGTACTTCCAGTATGAAAAATACTGCCTGCAGCCTCTGTCCATGACTGAGTTGTCCCACTAACTGCTGCATCTGTTCTAGATTTGAAAAGCTTACTTGTACAAACCAGCTTTAATACAATGCATTTATTTTTCCAGAAAAAAATATGTACTGATGTACACAACATATACACATTACAACATTCAGATGTTAAGATGTAATATTATGGGTAGATACAGGTATAGATTAAGTCAAGTCTCTCCTGTCACATAGTTACCCAATACTATATCTGTTTGCCATGGAATTGGCTTAAAAGGGGCTGACTGTTTAATAACTCTTGTTAATGCTATGCATTATGTCAGGGAAAGATGGCAAAGCGTGTAGGGTGGTCCCTGGGAAAACATGAAATGAGGAAACTCCCGAGTGACCTTATATTACAGATCAGCAGGGAGGGGTCCTACAGGATATTCAATACTTTACTGAAAGGGTAGTCAGTTTAGAGAGACAATAGGAGTGGATTTCCTAAACATCTGATACTCTTTACCCTTATTAGAAAGCAGGGCTGCTGTAGAGAGGAAGTAAACTTGTGTTTGCAGACTGAGTCTGCCAGCCTATGGGTTTGCCCAGTATTTTCATTGCTTGCTTTTTCAGAATATGTATTTACTTTGACAACCATCAGGCCTGAACAGAAACTGCAAGAATTTTTCCACATAAAATTCAGGTAGCCATCAGAGGTCAGCCACAGTTTGGAAAGCCATGCAACAGATGTTGCTGTTATCATTAGCCAATAAATAAATGTAACATTAACAGTCCTGACCTGCCATTAAAATATCCATGTTCAGCATGTTTTTTATTTGTTTTAATTCATAATCCGTTGCAAGAAACACAATCCCTCTGTAGTGTATGTGTATATCTGTGGGAAATTGTAATGCTTCATCTCCATTCTGCCTGAAGAAGAGCTTGAAATTAAAGATTTAATCCTGGAAAGTGTTTAAAGCAAAGGTTGTTGAGGTTATAACCCCCTGGGATTTCCTTGTGAAAGCTGAGCCCACTGTGAAACATTAAGTGATTATAAGGGGTGACCTGACATTTGCTCCTTTACCACTTTCCTTCCCTTCTGCTGTATAAGCTGGTTAGTAGGAAAGGATAGGTTTGTTTTTGTTTCAGGAGAAGTCTTCTGCACATCACAAGGAAAAAGACATTTGTTAGGGACATGGTGTAATATAAGCAAAGTGCAGCAATATTTCAGGAGATCTACTGTATAAACCTTATTCTTCCAGCAACTCTTTTATGGGCAGCATTGTGAACTTGAATTAGAAGAGAATTTATTTATTTATACATGTATGCATGTTAACCAGGGACATGTGCATCTTTTTGCAGGGCACCTGGAGAGCACTAGCCTTGTCATGTGACATGCTCTATCACATAGTTTGCAAGTAGAGAAAAGGGGATGCTATGATGTAGAAAGGGTATAGCTTGTATTTATTAAGCATGAATCCCCCAAAGTTACCATATTCTTGTTCATCAATTTGGCCTACTGTGCCTATCTGGTATATGTTTTTGTGCTCACATGGTTGTTTTGGTTTCTTTTCACTTTAACTGTAACATGCACTTCACCATCCACCAAGAACTGCTCATCTTCATTAAATGAAATGAACAATTTCTCAGATTTTAAGGGTAAGTAGGGCACCTGGTACCTTTGCACATTATGTATGAAAGAGAAAAAAATACAGAAGTACAATTTTGTGACTAATAATGAGGGTACATTATAACATATGAAGCTGGACATTAAGATGTGGTCAGTGAATATGAATTTCATACCCATTTAAGGACCATGGAAACAGGCATAAGTTTACGTAATGCTATTATATCCAATTTTATATAACAACTGGTATACTCATCCCTAAACTAAGAGATAACAACGTGCATCTTGCAGGGTATGAGTAGAACCAGTATTAGCGTAGCTATATCACTGTACTACAGCTGCAATAATTATCATTTGACAGAAATCGTTAACTTTGGTTACAAAGGAATTTTATTAATCTACTCTTTGTTATGTGAGCTTTTTATTCTGAGCAGCAATCTGTGATCTATCCTCATGGGAGCACACTGTCAACTATATATACAGGCATACAGCATGTAAGCTATGATATAAATATTAATTTTTGAGGGGCAAACATTTTACAAATTCAGAAACATTAAGTATACAGTTCTCAAGCACATAAATAAAACTAGAAGATTTCAAGTTGCTGAAGTATTATCTTTTTAGAAGAGTTTCTTAAACCCCTGAAAGGAGGCATTTTTCTTATAGTACCTTTCTATATGCTCTTTTGCCTTGTCATGTAGTTTCTTAATGATATGTTTTTGCCACATTTTATACTAAATTTAGGTTTTTTTTGTACAGTGTTCAATAGATTACCATTTAAATACTTGTACTAAACTAAGAAATGTACATGAGCAAGCCAAAATTGTAAATATGTGCATTGTTCTCCATGTTTTATATTATTAGTTGTGGTAAACTAGTTCTTTAAGCAATGGGGGTTGACGAAGAGGATCAGATGCTTTATTTTTAACAACAAGCACAGCTACACTGCACTTACCTTTCTGGATATTCTTTTAAATAGCACTTTTTAAGGACAGAACAGCTGTGGCGAGTTTCATTCCAGTTATATAACAATGTTGATTGTCAAAAAGAATCAGCCGATTAAATAATTAATTAATTAGTGAATAGCCCATGGTGCTTTTTTTGTCTTGTAGTGAGCAAGTCCTTCTAGAGAAACATGTTATTTCAGTCAAGCAAAAGTAATATGAAGGTGCAGGAAACCAAACCGTTAAACTGTTATTATAGGGGCATCAGTTGTATTAAAGCTGTGGCTTCACCTATGGGTAGGGGTCTGATAATTATCAAACATTAGAGAAGAAACAGGTGAACACTTTGGAATAAGCTCTTAAAATGATGACCTCAGCTTTCATCAGGAATTCTAGGTTTGATTAGTGGCCCTAGATGCTGGTATAATTAATATAAAACACACCACTGAACAGAACCTTTTAAATATCACACCAAATGGTACCATAATATGCATTAAATTAGAGGTTGTAGTCATGTGTTCACTGGATAACCATAAAACTGATTATGGATAATGTACAAAAGTATATTATTGGGTAAGCTTGGATGAGAAATAATTATTAGTGGTCACTGGTCTCCCTTTTAGTTCTATGGATGAGTCCATTTGTCAGTAAAAGAATCCTAGCAGAATACCTCCTTATGAACAATGCAACATTCTTTGACAGTTTGTAACCATCAGGGGGGAATTACCAGTTGGGTTCCACAGGAAGTGATACTGGGGTATGCCTTTTCAACATTCAGTAAGTGATGTAATAATGCCGCAGCAAGAAAAGGGAAGCATGTACCAAAAATCCAACATTGCTGAGCCTACCTCTATCTGCAAGGAGCTCACAGTCCTACACACGGACACGTTAGGGCACAAACAGTATCTCTGCAAACTGTGGATGATCACTGCACAGTTCCTGACTCTCACATATCTCCTGCAGTGTCTTGCATTGCAGGGGAAAGAAAGGGTCCATTGTGCGGTACAAGGGACTAGATGGTGAAGCTTGGGGGAACAAAGACAAAAAGTGATTCATATTTTGTTAATCTTCTCATCTCCCACCTTCACTTACAATATTTAGGATCCATTTCTGCTAACTGTCTGTCTTAGCATGAGCTACAGGTTCATAGGTAGATACTACTCAACCAGTCGTCAGACCAATATGAGCCTAGTACAACAAGCCTCTATTAATGTTTTCCTCCTGCCTCTAGGAGAGCTACGCATGGCAGACCCAAGGAGAATTTTATGAGAATGTCTCCAGTTGTTAAGATTAACCTTGAAAGGGGCAAGGGTTTTATTCTGTTTGAAATAGAGGGGAAGTTAACTGAAGAGCTTGCAGCCACTTTGGGATATGAGTCTATCATACAAACATGTCTTATTAATTTGGTGATAAAGATTTATGTCCTTTGTGAGGGTATCTGATGAACCATTTGTTCTGTAAATGTGCACAAGATAAGGGAACGTAGGGTTTTTTCATGGCCAGAAAGGCCAGACAGACACAAAGGAGTCTTTAGGAGACTGAGAACATGGAGAATGTAGCCAGGCTGTCCAGTAACTAAGGGACTTGTGGCCATTGATCTTTTTATTTAGGAATCGCTGAGATCTCTCAAGTTGTGTGATACTTTTTAGCAGGTACATGCCTAATGGGGGTATTATTCCAAAGACATGCATCTGGAGCATTTCTCCCTGGGCCTCCGCTGAAAACAGGCTCTGTGGAACCTAGTCGGACTTTCCCGGTCAACAAATGTTAAATAAATAAAATAAATAAAAAAAATAAAAAAATAATGGGGGTATTATATCCATTAACAGGTCTATTGAGATATGAGTATAGGAGAAGTAAATAATATTTAACCGTTGCTTCATAACTCTTCTCAGAGCAAGCCCTACTGAAATGTATGACTATCCTCATGAGGAGATTCTTTTTCACCCAAAGCAGTACAAGATGCTTTACTAGTGCTGAGTAACCATATGGGGTAAGCTGAGAGGAAGCCAAGGGGACAGTGCTGCAGTGTAGGTGACAAAGTGGTTTCATTCACATGCAATATGTCACTCACTGTATTTAGTCTCCCAATATTCCCTTGTTCAGCTTTCAAAAATAGTGCTATGAGATGGCGCAGTAACACTGAGTCAGTCTGGGGTTATGTCATTCTCTACATTTTTGGATTACTTTGCTGTATTCTCTTCCAGCAAACAGCTACCATGGTGAATGTTAACATAAGGTCTCCTGAGAATCTGAGAATTACTGTTTATTCCACTCCATTCAGCAGATCACCCCTGCTTCCCCTCCCTCTTTGGCCAACAGAAAGAAGACATAAAAGAAAGATGTATTTTCTTTCTGTCTCTCTTTCATGAGCAAGAAGCTCTAAACAGAGTACAGCTTATAGTAGATCAAAGAATGAAGGGCCATGGGATCCTGAGTTCATGAGCACATAATGTTGGTTAACAGTAAAAATGGCAGTACCTTATTTCTTTATCATGATGGTATGGTCTTCTTGGGTCTATATTATATGAACGAAAGTTCATATAAGTGAACGCTCAATGAGCAAAAATCCTGGACATCAAAAACAATATTGTGGGGGGGTTGCGCCTCCCCCCGCTAAATATATATATAGTCCAACTCCGAGATCTCACTACAGTGAGGAAAGGGCAAATACTCCGATCTTCACTGTACTGCGATCCCAAAACATGCATCTCAATGTCCTGGGAGTTTCGCTCATTGGAGCGTTCGCTTATATGAACTTTCGTTCATGTAATATAGACCCGGTCTTGGGTCTTCACAGTCATAAGCAGTATTAATCTGCAGGTGACTTCCAGATGATATATGCACTCACCAGGTCACCGGGGCAGTGGATGGCACACTCGAATAGAGAGGAGCTTACTTTTATACAGTGGGGTCAGTGGTGGTATAAATCACTAATCCTCCATGAAAGACTAAATAAGTCTTACACGGAAACTGCAGCCTAAGAGTAAGACGTCAGAGCGCCATGCATACTCATGGGGGCGTGCTGACTCAACTCTAAGGCTAACACGTTGCATGCACGAGGGCAGGGGGCATGTCGGACTGCCGAGCAGTCCAAAAATCCATGCCCCTGCAAGTCCCTCAATCGTCAAATGTCAACTGACATGAGCGAGTCAGCTCAAATGTGTACATACCCAACACTACACTCCCCCACATTCTAATCCCCTGTACAATTAGAAAATGTAAAACTTTTTTTTTTTATTATTCCAAAAATAGCTGCCGGTATTTGCGCGGGTTTGCCCATTGCTTAGCTACAGTTAGCAGTTTAGACATCGAAGAGGATAATAAGAAACTTATATGTAAATTGAGCCAAATAGCAATAGCATAGTGGTAGAGCCTTTGTACAAAGAGTAGGCACTCCTGGTTCGAGTCCCACCACTCCCCTTTCTATTTTCTGTAGGAAATCTGTATATAAAAATAATTCCTGACATTTGTCTTTTAAATTTTAGTAAAAAGCATTGAAATGGCCAATGTAGCAGTGAACGATATTTTATATACATATAAGAAGGTGAAATGGTTATGCATACTAATGAATGCATAAGTAATGTATCTTAAGCAATGTGAAGCACAGCTAAGCAAAGTTTACCAGTATTAAGCACATTTAAGTATAATTGCTCATAGCTTAGCACTGCTTTAACTAGCGCAATGGCTTTGCGCGTAGCTGCGCATCGCACCAACTAACGCAAAACAAAACATGTTTGCACGTAGCTGCGCACCACGCTAACTAGCGCAACGTCGGGCAATGTCGAGCAACGTGGAGCACCATAGAGCAACGTAGAGCAATGTTGGGCAAAGTTGAGCAAAGTCGGCTAAACACAGCCACACCTCCTAGCCGGTCTGGCCAGTAGTAAAATAAAAAGCGATGACAGGCCTCGAACCCGGGATACTGTGCACCATAATCACAATACTGAACCACTAAGCCATGACAGCTTTTGATATGCATGCACTTTCAACACACACACACATATCAGTGAAAGTTTACCCAGTGCTAAGCAGGTGTGCTTTCAGCTGAGATTTTTCAAAACCGGCCAATCACAAATAAGTGTGAGAAATGAGACATATTTAAGCCCCATAGGCGGGAATATTTGCCATAACTGGTTGTAGCTACCATCTGCAGGCAGCATGGCCAGTGTTGGAGAGGGCTCTCGATTTTGAGCGCAACGGTGGGGCATTGAGGAGTCAAAAGTAATGGTTTGGCTCCTCGTCCATAATCATGATGACAGACTCCTGCAGGGCCAGTTCCATGGCACTGAATACAAAGTGGAAGCCTGGAACCGTCTAGCACATGATCTCACCAGTGCCACAGGCATTCCCTCGGACTGGTGAGCAGGTCAGGCACCACTACTCAGGCCTGAAGATACACAAGGAGGACCGACTGAACCAGTGGATACAGGAGGCCCGTGGGATGGAAAATGCCCCATTACTGAGTAGGTAACCATGGAATGAAGTATGTAAGAATTGCTATTGTAGTCTATATTATGAATAGGTATATGCCTCAGTATCACTTCATTTATTTCACAGCTGCAGGTGTCCATGCTGCGAATCAGCAAGCCTATGCAGATAGGCTGCTAAGGCTGTGCCACCAGGCAGGTTAGTAATTATTCTGCATGTATTGTTATATAAAATGAGAGAGCCTGAAAAAAAGTGTTGCAGCCCAATAATAAAGGTATAATAAGTCTTGAATAACATCTCTGCATGTACTGTTATGTAAAATAAGTGAGAGAGCCTGAAAAACAGTGTTGTAACCCATTAATAAAGGTATAATATGTCTTGAATAAGTCTTTTGCATGCACTGTAATATCAAATAGATGAGAGAGCCTCTAGAAAAGTGTGTAATGTAATTAATAAAGGCATAATTCCTGGAGTGTGTCCGTGTCATTTTCTTCGATATGTTGTACTCTTGCATTATAGAAATAGTACTGTTGTATTAAGCGCTGTCAACCCACACTTGGGTAGGGCCATATAAAGTGCATAAAGGGAGTGCCAGTAGCTGTTAAGCATATATACAGTCCTCAACTGTTGGTTCATGGCCGGCATGTATAGGTTAATCTGGCACATGAGTAGCTTGTTATTGTGTTCCACAGAAATGTCAGTATGCTGCTAGAAATGTAGGGGGCTGTTAAAATTTAACTGATAATGTCACCTGAACACATCCAGATATGTAGATATATAAATATAAATAAACTATATAAATACGTAGCAGTAACATCTGCATCCTGGACAGTTTGTATGTCAGATACAGGTCAGGTATATAAAGAACTAGCAAACCCATTTCACAATTTAACGGACATTGCCTAGTGTAATAATGCATGTAGGGGATATATACCTGCAGTCAATAGGAATGTAGTGTAAACTATAAGTATATATAAGTTGTTAATGGAGGTATCTTTTTACACCCTACTGTATGTGCATAAACAATGCAATTCCACACCTCAATGGGTATGTCCAATCTCAAAACATTTGTTGGGACATATGTCCTATTGGTTTATAAATATCTGCATTTACTTTGATGCATGTGCCCTGTTCAAATACCACAATCTTGGTGGCCTATTGCCACCAATCAATCCTGCATGCTGTTGGAATGTCCACTCTTGTTCTATATATGCATGTGTTATGCTTGCTGTTCAACTGTTGGAACTCTGGTGTGTCAGGTTAATGGGAATACTACTGCATGCTGTTACAACTAATATGGAATGCTGTTGGCTGTTACCAACCCATATTGTCATTAAATACTCCTAAACATAGAACGTATGGGAAGGCTGGTCCCAGCAGACCCACCTCAGCTGGCGATGGCACCTGGCACCAGCAGGTCCGGTGCCCAGCCCGGGACCTCCTCCTCCATTGACCACATGCCACCTTCGGGTGGAAGCACTGCAGGGGATGGGGCTTGATCCCCCATGCAAGCGTGGCTGGAGGAGGGCCACCTATCACCCTCTGAACGGTCCGGGCTGTGGTGCATAGGGAGATCGAGCGTTCAGTCACTGATCCTCTACGCCAGCTTGAGGCACGAGTGGCGTGACTCACGGGTGAGCCAGCCCCTCCTACACAGCCTCCAGCACAGCCACCCTCTGGGCTGTGAAGGTGCAATGGTGTCTGTCCATCGGTGGGGATCTCAGTTCCACTGTTGTCATCTGTGGGCTCATGGGCTTGCGATTTCCAAACATCCTTCCCTGTGAATGGTGTTCACCCACCACATGTGTCATATTCCACCCCTATATGTGTCTTGTTTATCTTGTCTGTTTACCTCCCCAACCTACCTTCCCAAATATACCTACTTCCCCTACCCCACATTCCACTCTCACCTGAAAAAAAAAGGGCAATCTGCTCCCAAAAAAAAATTATGCCCCATACATAGCTGCCCATTTTGCACACATGTCCACTGGACACATAAACTGATGTTTAATTGGCAGTACAACATACTTTTTTGTCCTCACCCCTCTCTCAGGGGTGGAAGATTTCATATTTCCCTCCAAATTTATTGCATATGCACAGCTGTTGCTGTTAACGAAATGGGCAGCTATGGACTTTCCCTACACCCATCCTGCACATCCCGAGCTGTTTTCCCTACTGTCTTTCCCTCTTTGTGCCCCTTTTTCACCACTTTCCTATCTCCCCATTTTCTTTTCTTTCAAAGAAATGAGCGTGGGGGTTAGCGGGAGTAAGCACTATTAAGCAGTAGTTAACGGGTTTGCACGAGTGTGTGCTTGTTTGCGCTTATCTAAGCATTGCTAAGCATCGAGCAAACCTGCTTACAACTGCTTAAAAGTGCCTTAGTCACTCTGTATATCAGGGCCCTTGTTCTCCTCAGCAGCAAAATAAAACACCTCTGTCAGTCTCGAACCTCGGACACACTAGACTGCATGAAGTACCACTAAGCCACGGTAGACATACAACAAATTGGTGCTGAAATAAATATATCATGCATCAGAGTGAATGAATGTAAAGGAAAAAATAGGAATGCCATAACACAAAACTTGTTCTGTGGAACTTTACCAGCAGTTGTTGTGGAATTGCATTACATGACTGTGATAAGAGAACCAGCCATTCTAGTAGGAAATAATGTTACAGCAGCACTTTACAACCCACACACAGTATCGTAGCAGGACAAACAGTGGCATATCTGATTAGGGCAGAGGACATACATCCCAACTGTGACTACTTTTCAAGGATGTCCCTGATTTTGAAACATATGTTAGCTGTGTCCCTCTGAATCCCTCTGAAAAGTATTGACGTTAGGCAGAAAGGTGGGGTGTTACACCTAATGAATAATGACAATAATAAGAGTTAGACACCGCTTGTACTTCAGAAAAGGTGTAGTAATCCATATACACTGGTTCTCTCGAAGTCTCCACTTACTGTCTCTATTATTTTGAAGGTGCACCTCACTTTTACCTACCTTTCCCTGACTCTGTTCAAATATGTACCTGAGTGTTTCAGAGGCCTGGCAGAGGCAGAAACACACAGGCATATCAGATTTTCTGCTGTTACACACTGTGCAAATAGCTTTGGAAGGAGTTCCACAAGCATACCCTTATGTAGGAGTACAACACTGAAATACCAAAGGATGTAGCCATGTACTGGTAGCAACTTACTATAACAATGCCATTGTACCAGTGCTGAAAAGACCTGTGCGTTGCATAGACAAAGAATAACAGGCTAACATCTGGCTACCATCTGGATAGGTCCACAGTTGGGAGCTATGCAGACAGACTACTTGCCTTGATAAACTAACAGGTACACAGCAACCCTTTAAGTCCAGCAAGATAACATTCACACAATAATACATAATGCTCTCTGTACATCTGCATCCCTACCGAAATGTACAATATACCTGTGTGTTCAGGGTCTACCAATGATGTAGGTAGGCATACTCAGTACTGGAATTGTCCAGTTTTCATGAGCAGCCTGTGCTAATGTCAGTGCTAAGAAAGCACAAACTGTTCAGAAGTGAGTACATTGATATTCACAGTATAGCAGTTCACAAACAGTTCATGTGCCAAAAGAATACATCTCAATAACTACTTTTGTATGTCAGTTAATTGTATAAGTAGAAAAGAAACTACATACTCCCATGTATCTTGTGTTAGCATTTGCAGGGGTGAGTACAAATCTACACTGACAAGTGTGTACTGGAAGTAGCAACATTCAGGTCTGAGTACAACATTTAAATCACTGGCTACACCCCTAGCTTCAGATATAAGAACTATACCAACCTTCTGACTTAAACTACGGTGTCCACAGCAAACAAGTATGAGCCCCACTTTGGAAAGCTGAAAGGGCTACACCTACCTGGCTTAGCAATTTATAGCATTGGGTTACTATGACAGTGAGTACTGCAATTACCACACAGCAGGCTGCATGCAATTACCAAATGGTGGCCACCAATTGGTGCAGAGGCCATCACATGCACATGTGCAGATACCTATAAAAGCAGGATGTACTTGTTGCCCACACACGCAATCACTCCATTGCAGCACTGAGAGACAGAGAGAGAGAGAGAGAGAGAGACATTAACAGTAAAAGCAAACTCAAAAGTAAAAGGAACACGGAAATTAATAATACCAACACATACAAAGGAAAGGTATGTAACAGATATGTATTTACTGGCATGTAGCAGATGTTTTTGAAGAGTACTCTACATACTTTGAAACATCCATATGTGGCAGCAGTACGTATCTATGCACAGATGTCCAGCATAGCTACTGCCATGGACAAATCAGTGTGTAGCTGTGTGCAGGGGGACATAACTGTGACATATGTAGCTCAGCATTAAATGTCAAACATCTGCTGCATGTTATCTGTGTCCTGTACTGTAGTGTGGACAATGGCTGTTTGGGGGAGTAGCGCAAACAGCTATATAAACATGGATGTGACAGAGTAACACATGCATGATAGTCATATTAATGTGTAGCTTAGCATTGGCAACTGCTGTACCAGGCTAGTATGCTAATCTAGCATTTGTAGCTATATACGCACCCTCTAATATTACTGTGTGCTCACATTTGACACCTGTTCATGTTGCAGCAAGGGCCAACAGGTCAGCCATGAGGTCCAGGGACTTGCAACAGTGTGGACCTTGTGTGTGTATGGCACACACATATGGAGACATATATATGTGTCAGATATATTAACATCTGTACATGTGCATAGAGCAAGGGACATACTGCAACTGTATGTGAAGGGAGGACATATATTTGTTGTTGAAGGTTGTTATGTGCATATTTGTATGTAGGTTGTAGTGCATGGCAAACAAGACAGCATACAGTACTCGTATATGACATGCAGTGGTTAAACAATGTGTGTGTTTTGTTCGGTTTGCAATGTTGCAGTCAGTGAGGCCTGCTAAAGCTACCTGGGCTGAGAACACTTTCAATGTATTTCTCACAAGACTGTGCAATATCATTACATTACTGTATACCTCACATCCTTTGTATAATTGATATTCCCACCATGAAAGGTGGACTGTATATGTGCCTATATGTATATGTACACCAATGGATGTGTATATGTATGGATGTATATATATATATATATATATATATATATATATATATATATATATATATATTATATATATCTATATCTATATATATATATAGAGAGAGAGAGACATAGTCATATATAGTGAAACCGATGCCTGGTGTCAAAGCCATGGCCTCAGGCTCAATGCATCCACTTTTACAAAACATAGTATCCTCACAGTACCACATAGGTAGTAGCCCCCAACATGTTGAACAGGTACCGATGTGTACATATTGCTAAGTGTTACATCATCTCTCCTTTGGTAATCACATTTCCAATGGTATTTTGAAATCCCTCGGTGGATCAGATAAGCGATAAGGGGTCTACATGCTTATCCACAAAGGTTGTTGTACACCTATAATGAATAGTCATCAATTACAGACTTAACTGCGTTTGAACAGGTCTAAAATATACCTCAGGCATTAACCCTCACTCACACTATTCAATAGATACCGTAATGAGTGTGTGTGATACGGATGACCTAGGCCAGGGATCACTGCAGTGGCTGGGCTTGTCACAAGCATACAGATGTGACCTAAGGTCTGGAAAGCGGCAGCACACTCTTGTGAAGATAACAGATGTGTTCATGGAGAAAGCAGGATTCCCACCTATGAAATAATTGAGTTCACATGCACGTATATGTATTTGCCACACAGCTACCTGACATGTGCAATGCACATACTGTTGTCATAGTGATATGTCATACAGTAGTAAAAGCAAAACCCACAACACATTGACCAACAGTGTCACACACATAGGGCACACACAGACACTCACCAAGTGCAGGATTCAATCCCCTACCTAACTGCTTTATGATACTAGAGGTGCACACATTAACACGACGTGCTATACACATTACTGGGAGTTCTCTTTTCTACAGGTATATTTGTAGGATGGTGACATCATCAGACTTGACAAAGATAAGTATACCACTTTTAAGGTGTTTTAGTAGTTTCCAAAAAGGTTAATCCTCTCCAAGGAGATCACACAGAAACACACACGCACACATAGTTGTCAAGTGTAGGATTCAAACCCCTACCTAACTACTTTATGATATTAGAGGAGTACGCATTAACACAACGCACTATACACATTACTGGGAGTTCTCTTTTCCACAGGTATATTTGTAGAATGGTGCCATCATCAGACTTGACAAAGATAAGTATACCACTTTTAAGGTGTTTTAGTAGTCTCCAAAAAGGTTGCTCCTCTCCAAGGAGATCACATACAAACACACACACAGGTGTCAAGTGCAGGATTCAAACCCCTACCTAACTAGTTTATGATACTAGAGGAATTCGCATTTACATGACACGCTATACACAGTTCTTCTTTCCACAGGTATATTTGTAGGATGGTGACATCATCAGACTAGATAAAGTGGGTTACATTAGGTGACATTAGGTGGGCTACATAGAAGGAATTTCTAAACACTTTGGCCATGTGATCATCAAGGGAGAGTTTACTATCTACCTGGGTCCCCAGGGCCATAATTACTTTCTACGTACATACTGGATTACCACCTATGTGGTAATTTATGTGCACTTTGTTTTATCCAAAGGGGATGACTATGCATTCGTTGGCATTCTGCTTGAGGGCATTGTTTTGACACCAGGTATCTGTCTCTGTAAGACCCTTCTGGAGGATGTCTGTGTCAGCCATAGAGTCGATTATGGACCACAGTTAGCAGTCATCTGCAAACTTGTTCAGCCATATTCCTCCCGTGCTTGCCTGTACCTCTGAGCAGTATCTACTGAACAGGTGGGGTCCCAGGACCAAGACCTGTGGGATACCATTTGTGACTGCTTTAGAGTCGGACATGGCACCCGCAACTCTGAACATGTGTGTTTGATCTGTGAGCCAGTTGGCCACACATCCTGTGACATAGCTATTAATGTTCAAGCTGGTAAGCTTGTCCATGATGTCAGAGTGGGGAATGGTGTTGAAAGGCCTTAGTGAGGTCCAGGTGGGCTGTGTGGACTACTTTCACCTCCTTCTATGTCCTTGGTAACTGTTTCAAAGAAGTCAACTAGGTTTAGGAGGCAGGATCTGCCTTTAAAAAAGCCTAGTTGGGTAGAGTCCAGTGTCTGGAGGTTTGCAATGTCTCTGTTTATGGGTTCCATGATAATTTCCTCCATAGCTTTGCAGACCAGGCTGGGTAGGCCTATAGGGCAGTTGTTTCCAGGTTATGTTGTGGCACCCCTTTAGTGGAGCTGGATTACTGTTGCTGTATGCCATTCTTTGGGTACATAGCCTGTGGTAAGGTTGAGTCTGGACAGTGAATGTAGGTGAGGGTGTAGTTCCTTTTGGGGCTGGTGTAAGATGCAGCCTGGGACACCATCCAGTCCCATTGATGCTGTGTTCTTAGCTTTGGAGAGGGCTGTTTTTACCTGCATGTCCATGAAGTCTGGAGCTCTGCATTCTTCTGGGATGGACACAGGCCCTTTTGGGGGTGATGGGGGGGAGTTTGCACTGCAATTGTCCGCCGGGACGTGGGCAATGTCAGTTGGTTCAGTGTATTTTTTGCCATTTAGCAGTAGCTGACAGCATATTTGAGAGTTGCCACCTAAATATTTGGTATGGCTAACAAAGGCTTTGTGGTTGTTATTATTACATTCCTTGGCAGTTTGTCTTTAGAAACTGGCCTTGGCTTTTTTTATGAGCGATCATTGTTTCTTCCTAATAATGATCAGTGATGCCTTTCCTTTTGTGAAGTTTGCTCTATCGTGTTTGTTTCCTCCTTCTGTTGTATAGCTTATTTATGGGCAACAACCACCTGATTGGTTTCTTATTTTTGGAGGAGTGTGTCTTGGTTTTATTTGGGATGTCTCGATCCATGCATCCCTGTAGATGCTCATAGAATGCAACTGTAAATGATTCGGCAGATTGTATAGCATTATCCTATAGCAAGGGGGCTTTGGAACTTTCCACTTTGGTCTTGAGAAGTGTGCAGTTTACTTTTGAAAATGTCTTCACAGTGGTTTCCTTGACTGGGGGGGGGGGGTGTGGATGTCCACTGTGATTACTTTATGATCTGATATTACCAGCAAGGGGTTTATCTCTGTTGCGAAACACTGGTACCCCATGTTGGTGATGCTCCAGTCCAGTACGTTGTCACCTCTAGTAGCCATGGTGGCCAGCTGTTCCAGGGCATTTGAGTGTTTACACTCTAGGAAGCATTGGGCAATGGACATTGTACACCAGTAATTATCTCGGTCAATGTGTGGGTAGTTGTAATCCACTCATATAATGCTGTTTGGTAGGACCTTTATATTTATATATCCAGTGTTCTCAGGAATACTGAGTGAGGTTCCTGAGACATGGTAGGTGATCTGTAGCAGCCTACAATGTGATAAGCAGCTTTGCCCAATGTGACTTGCACTTGCATAGTCTCCGAAGCCTCATGCTGAGCCACTGACCTGGAGGTGTGTGTATCCATAAGGTAAATGGATACACCCCTTCCTTCTGTATTTCACTCTGGGTTTTGGGTTCGAGGATCAGAGGGATTGTGAGTGTTTTACGTGGGGCATGTCCAACAGCTCTGTGTTTGACATAGCTTTGTATGTTATGCAGAGATCACCTCTGAGTAGGCAATATGCAAGACAGTACAGCTGGAGCATTTACAGACGGTCTGTGTATAGCATGTATGTCAGGCCACCAATGCTCCTTGTGAGGTATTTCTGCAGGCTTTCCAGTTGTTGTAGATGTCTTGTGAGGTACATAGCAGAAGGGGCGTTGATAGTCACCCTGTTACACACATCTGTGCACATCCATCTTTACCTTATTATACTGTGTTCCCCCTACATATATATATATATATATATATATATATATATATATATATATATATATATAGGTACATAGGTAGGTAATAGGCTATCTGCCTGAAGGCATATATTAGTATGGCCAGAGTGTGCAGCTATCTCCACCCATGGTGTTAGTTCCCTAGGCCTCTGTGTAGTAGAGCTGATGAAGTGCTGCCTGGTGTGACACTTCAGATTCACATACACTCATCAAGGCTCCTCTGGAAGAGTGTCAGTGAGGGACTCAGCCTACTGTTGGTTGGGAGCCTGTTCCAAAGCAAGGGATGTCTGTGAGGTAGTACTGTATCCCTCCAACATGTTCTATTTAATGTTGTGATGATGATATCCCTAGGGCATGTGGTACAGTGAGCTTGGGTTTACTACAGATAGCGCATGTACATCAGTTCTGCATTGGACATGGACCTGTCTGTTGGGCAGAGATCTCATGTGTAGACAGTATGCAGATTGAGTTAAATTCAGTCATGTTGCATGGGGCAACTGTTTGAGGCCAGTAATCCTCTTGTTGAGGTACTTCAGTGCTCTTTCCAGCTGCTGAAGGTGCCTAATCAGATGCATTGCAACTCTGATGTGGTACTCTCATACAGGTCTGATGAGTGATGGGCACAGGGAACCTCCTTTGACCAACATGCAAAGACTTTGGCGGTTTGTGGGAACACATAGCATGCATTTCTAACCACTTTGTGAATGTGTTCCTGGAAGTGGAGATGACTATCCACATGTGTCCACATCAACTCCATATTTATGGTGTTGGCACCTATGTGGTATTTGTATGACTGTAGCTCGGGGCCATAATCCTGTCACCACATCTGTCTGACTGTGAACCTTTATAAGGATGTCTCTGTTGTCCCAAACATTGGGTATGACACCATTTGCGCAGTCAGCCACAACCTTTGCTAAGCATAGCCCTCGTGTGTTTGACTGTATATCTGAAGAGCATACACCAGACAGGTGGGGTCTCATGACTGAGCCATGGGGAACAGCAGTTGTTACCAGCTTGAACAGGTGACCACATTTCTTACCTTGTGGGATCTATCTGTGCCCCCTTTGGTAATCCATCAGATGACATACATATTTATGCATGGGTTGTTAATATTGTGGATATGACATGTGTCTGGGATGTTTGCAATGGGCTTTACAAGGTCTATGTGGGACATGTGCAGCTCATTTCATTGCTGTATGTCCTGGGTGACTGCTTTGAAAACAGTGTAGCAGGTTTGGGAACCATGATCTGCCCCTGAACAAACCAATATGGCTAGGGTTGGGTGTTTGTAGGCTCCCAATACCTCTGTTTATGAGGTCCATCATGATGGACATCATGGCTTTGCAGATAAGGCTTAATAGGCTTATAAGACAATAGTTCCCATGGTCTGTTGTGCACAAACACTTGTGGAATGTGCCAAACATTGCTGTAACCCATTCAACAGTTTTATATCCTGTACAGAGGGTGAGGCTCAACAGACTGTTCAGGTGCAGGGTCTGTTTGTTCTGGAGTTCACGTATGACACAGCTAGGGAAACAATGTAATACCATAGACGCTGTGTTTTCAGGTTTGGAAGGAGCTGTTTACCCATTCTATATGTGATATCTGTGCTTTCACAATCTCCAGGTATGATGATGGGGCCTTTTGTCAGTGAGAGGGGGGTATGTATGTATGAGCCTGTCTGACAGGATGTTGGCAATATCAGTCATTTACAGTTTGCACTGACTCAGGAAACATTTGAGTGTACATTGCTATTTATGACATAGCGGAAGGAAGTGTCATGGTTCTCTATGGACTCCTTCACAGATTCTTTTGCCAGAACATGGATTGGATAATGTTTGGAGTACACATTGTTTATTGATGATACTGATTGCAGGTTTATTGATCTTCTTTGCTTTTTCACTTTCTGTGAACAACTTAAGTACTTGTGGTACATAGTTTGATTATGACAGGGTTCCAATATATTATATGTGTCTGTTTTCATATAACTGTGTGCACAAGGCAGGATTGGTGAATAGTTACAGGTTCCTGGGGTAAAACATGCAACTGCCAGATATGTGTGGCCTACTGCTGTACTCAGACATGGCCTAAGTGTGTGAGCATGCTCAGTATGACCTTTCAGTATGTTGTTGCCTGACATTTGCTTTGTTTATTTAAGTGTGTGAGCATGCCCAGTATGACCTTTCCGTATGTTGCTGACTGAAATCCACTACATTTGTTGAAGTGTGTGAGCACGTCCAGTATATACATTTATACTCTATGCGTGTGTAAAATCATGTTGTATTTTTACTGCAGGGCTCACCTTTGTGTCATACATCAACAGGGATCATGCTGTGCCTGCAGGGCTTCCATGAGACACTTTGCATAGACTTATCAACATTTCTACATAGAGGGGGGACAGCTATTCTTTGTACATTTCTACCCGGGGGCACACCTGATTGTTACTGTGGGTGTACATAGGATGAGGGGTTCACCTGACACTTATACACATTTGCTAGGCCTGCACTGCTATGTAAGGTACACCATTTCAGTCTGTACTGTTGCCTATCGTACTGGCTTGAGGCATACTACTGTACTACAGATCTTAGCGTCCAATGTCACGTATATTAGATTGCGACTTCATAGCCTACCCAACCCACATCACACCACCTGGCCTGTTGTTCTCTGTCTGCATAGGCCTGTGGGGGAGGTTACCCATATGCCTCTTTAGGGGCATGATACAGCATTTCTTTGTGTTTGCATTAGTGTACAATTATCCTGCTGTGTCTGTGCCAGTTAAATGCTGTCATGGCTTAGTGGTTCAGTACTGTGACTATAGTGCACAGTATCCTGGGTTTGATCCCTGTCACTGCTTTTTATTTTCATGCTGGGCAGACCAGACTGCTTAAGGAACAGTAAAGCAAATATGAGCATGTTTACCTGACTTTACTCAACTTTGCCCAACATTGCTCAACGTTACCCGACGTTGCGCAGTTAGCAATTTCATTTACATATACTAAATAGTGGTAAAAGCTACTTAGCACTGCTTTATATTGCTTAAAACATGGCAATCATGACTCAGGTGATGCTGCAGGGCTGCCTATGTTGGATTCACATAGTACACTCCCTATACATGTTTGAAAACAGGTAGTATCAAGTTAGGCATCCCTTTTATTTTATGTGCGAGTCAGAGAGAGATATAATTTCCAGGGTTCCTACTGAGCCAGTGTATGTGCTATGCGTTACCTCTTTGCCAAGGCCAAGACATACTGGGCACACCTCCTTCTGCCTACTGGGGCAGGCTCAGGTTGTTCCTCTTCTGAGTCATGCTCTGCCTGTGATGGCCTTGGCAATGGCGGGGGGCTGTTTGGCCCTGCCCCATGCTGTCCCTGCTGCAGCTGTTTTTGCAGGATCATATTGTGTAGCATGGCACATACCATGACAATTTGTGTACATTTAGTTGGTGAGTACTGCAAGGCTCCACCAGATGTGTCCAGGCACCGGAACCATGACTTGGGCATCCCAAACACACGGCTCAATTACATTTCGTGTTTGTGCGTGTGCCTCATTATGGAGTTCTTGTTCAGGTGTGTGTGCATTTCTGATGGGTGTCATCAGCCATGGCTCCAGTGCATATCCAGCATCCCCCACTAGGTGACCGTCAGGGATGTCCCCACTGGCAAATGTCTGGTACAGCTGCGTCAGATGCCAGATATGGGAATCGTGGTAGCTTCCAGGGCAGCCAGCACACACATTCAGTATTATGCCCTGGGCATCGCACATGACCTGACAGTTGATGGAGGGGAAGCCCTTGCGGTTGATGTAGGCCCTACCCCGCTCACTGGCTGGTGCTTTGATGTGTATGTGCGTGCAGTCAATTGCACCCACTACCTCAGGGTATTCCGCTATTTGCTGGAGGAGATGCATATTGCTGGCCAATGCCTCACGGGAATTGGGGAAATATACATGATCACCGACATGTGCTGACATGCATTCAGGTACTAGTGCAGTACCCTGGATGCTGATGCCTGAGAAATCCCCCATCATATCACCAGTTGGTCTCTGGAAGGTACCTGTTGCTAGTATTCTTAGGCCAACACATACCTTGGTTTCCACTGGGATGGGTTCCCCTCCGTTGGTTCTGTGTGTGAGGTATGGCCTCCGAATACGTATGACAGAACATAAGAGTGACATCCGAAATAAGAAGGAAACTAATGCCTTGTATAGACACACCATCAAACATTCCAATGCACAATTTAAGTTCATGGTTATTGACAAAATTGTAGGGGATCGTAGCCATCAACAGGGCTGGCACTCTATTTTAAATAGAAAAGAACAATATTGGATCACAAATCTTGGGGCACTTTTTCCGCCAGGTTTGAATGACCATCTATAACAGAATCATTGTCCACTTATTTACATTGATATGTGTAGCATACTCTCCTATTTGGCTTTTTCTGAATGTTGGCATTTATGTTGTCTTAGTGACTAGGATAACCAATTTATACTTTAGTGCCGAGATGTAATTATAATACTTTTTTATAATTACTGTAATTTTTGAATGTAATTGTCTAGCAGTGTACTTTTATAACCTCTAGTTAGGCTTCTATTGATTTTTTGTATTCATATAATCAGGATATATTAATATTACAATAAGTAATTTATTTAATTCATTTACACTTTTTTATACTTGCTTATAGTGATATGGAATCATTTCATACCTCATTATTTCTTTATTTTCATATTTGAACTAATCTTGATTATAATTTTTCTGCATTTATACATCCCAACCACTAGGTTGGGCCATACCAATGATTTTTGGTCTAACAGGGAGGACTATAAATATAACTAGTACCAGTTCTTCTTTTTTCAACAAATTTATTTCTGTATACCACTGACAAAGGCTGTGAGGCCGAAACCGGTCTGGTTAATTGACATATTTTTAAATATGTTGTCTTGATCAATAAAGGATTTGTCATTATCTGGGTTTACCATCGCTTTTGCTGGTCATTTGTGGTTGCTTCTACTTGTTTTGATCGGGCATGCCGTCCTTGCGAAGCATTTCAGTTGCATGAGGTGTGGCCTGCACAGCTCAACAATTTGCTGCAGGAGGTCTCTGTCCACTCTATAGCACTCCATTATCTCCAGCTCATGTAGCCCCTGGTAGGTTACCCTGGGTCTGTACACTCTTCTCTGTCTCCTCACTGTGGGTTGCTCAGCAGCATTCGCAATGGCACCACGCTCAGCATCTTGCACATGTTGGCTTATAATAGCAATGGCAGCCCCTAACATTTTTTTGTCTGAGTTAAGCTTTTTAAGTTTTCACTCTCTTTGTATACTGCAGTGTTGCAGTGTTTTTAAGAAAAACATGGGGGAATGTTGTTTGCAGAGTTTTAAGTGCTGGTCTGGGCTGGGCTGGGCTAGTGTACTGCCTGTGTAATTGGCTGATTCTGATTTATTTCACCTGGCAGCTCTGCTAGTTCTCCTTGGTTAACTTCCTACTACTTCTTTTCCTTCCTTTTCCCTTTCTGTTTCCACAGGGGGCAGTGCCGCGCAAACAAGTGCAAACACGCGCACACATGCGCACACAGGCTTACACAGGCTTAGGCGGGTGCACACACACGCACACAGGCTTAGACAGGTTTACAGGCGCGCACACGGTGTAAGCACGTTTACAAGAAATTTCAGTGATATCCACGGCATACACCTTGGGTTTTTGGGCTTCAGTTAAAGCAAGTGTAGACACGCCTCTTCCAATCCTGAGTAACTCACAGCAAACACAAGCCACTCTGCTCCAATAAGCTTACAGTCTTTCATACATACCCCCTCATGATGTCACCTATCTTCCACTCTACTACTCCCCTACTCCTACACTTATACTCTAGGGACATGGCTCACATGCCAGGGAAAATTGGGATTCACTATCCCTATCCTCATTTGCATAGGATTGCCTACTAATGCTTGGTTACATCTCCAAACTGAGCTTCCCCCCTTAGCAGCCACTACTCAGTAGCCATGTTGTCTTCACCTGCCATTCACCTGCATGGCAGAATAAAATTTTTAATAAGAATGCCTATTTTTGGCTTTTTTTTTATTTTCTGGTTTTTAAAGTGCCGCTATGCTTAAACGTCAGAGATCGGGGGGAAAAAAATGTTGATTTTTATTAATTTTCAACAGATAAAAATGCCAATGGCCTTATATTTGACCATTGGCATGCTTCCTCAATTGGATGCATCCTTTATTTGGAGGTGTCATAGCTCCGTTTTGCTATTTGCAGAATGGTACTCCCATTACCAACAGAGTACATTTCTGCAAATAACTCTACTCTTCCACGGACAGGTTAGTGTTTCCTGGATCGCAAATTTACCTCATTTGCATAGCTTTCAGCAGCAAATGAGGTAATTTGCATAACATAACACTGTCCGTGCAAGAGTAGTTTTAGGAGCTCTCATGCACGCCCCTGCCGGCTGTTGCTGGATCGCTCGGCAGACATATTGGCTGTCTGCCAGCTTACACTACTCTTAGACTCCGTGCAAGCCTTCATGAATCTGGCCCATGGTCCTTAACTGTGACAGCAGTATTGATGCTGCAACATTAACCTGCTGGCATACCTCTCAACCTCTTAGCACAAGAAGTCTGGATAAATCCAAAAATGATGGGGGTCCAGGGGCAAAGGGCCAGGTTTTAAATACTGCTCTTATAAACTTAGAAAGTTGGTAGATTACAGTAATAGGATTTGTGTTAGCATGCATTTTCTAAAGGGTATGAAGTCTAAAGCTCAAATGTGAGTCATTTGATGACTTCCTCACTGATTTGCTAGAAAACAACTAATTTTATGAGGAACAGACCAAAAATATAAGGTAAAAATCTGGACATTTGAGAGGTATGCCTGCTGGCCAGAAAGGAACTTTTTGATATGAGGAGAGGAGTAATGCTTAACAAAACTATAGTACAGTCTCAAGAGCTAAGCTTTCTACTGCACAGTGCACTACAGGGATAGAATAATGTGCAGATCTTTAATTTTCCATTTCTAGAGGCTTTCAACCTACATACTTAGCTATTGACACACTGTATAAGCACCTTGTTTTAGCAAAGTACATGGAGTAAGAAATTATTTACAGTTGCTGTTGCATTGGTTATTAGGTACATTTGCATGCATGCATGTGTGTGTGCGTCAGTTGTGTGTTTGAATACTGTGTGATTTAATTGTTGCTTTGACATTCCACTCCTCCCCACCTCCCACTAAGATAAGCCTTGTGACTTTTCTTGTAAGCTGTTTCAAATAACATGAATAAAAAAACAGTTGAACAGGTTTTGTTTCTTATTGTTTTAGTAGGTGACCCTACCCCTCAGATCAGTGACATCTCTCCAGCAAATTTTTCAGTCGCTCAGTTACTGTTTTTCACTCCCCATGCTGTCTGAAGTGTGTGGAGAATTAATTGTCTTGGTTTACTAAACAAAATCTTTTCCTTCAATTATAAGTTTGCACAAGGTGGGTGGTATTTACCTCCAGAGATGATTCAAGGTCATTTCAGAATAAAGAAGTTTATAAGTTTTTATTGCTGCATTCCTTTATTCCCAGTTCTTCACAAGTCTCCGCATGAAAGAGGGAAGAAGGAGCCAATGAGTCATTAGTTCTTCAGCTATCAGCTGCAGATTTCTACAAGAAGTAACAGTTTGCTCTCATATCAGCACTTTCAACTTCTTTTTTGTGTAATAATGGCATTAGGTAAACTGCCATTTACTGCACATGGGGAGATACCATCTTCATCTCCAGTGAGGCAATGCACTACAGCTGTAATTCATTATCCAAGTTAAAAAAAAAAAAAAAAAAAAAAAAAAAATATATATATATATATATATATTTTTTTTTTTTTTTTTGTTAACTTTTCTATAAAGTGCAAATTAAAATGGCTTGATTACATACTGAAGATGTGTGTGCGCGTGTGTGTGTGTGTGTGTGTGTGTGTGTGTGTGTGTGTGTGTGTGTGTGTGTGTTTGGGCTAACCAACTCTTCAAAAAGCAATAATAAAAACCCCTTGAGAAGTTTTCTTATTCATACTTTGACATGACTTTAAAGTCATTCTTGTAACTAACTGTGATGCAATAGAATCCAAACAAAAGAGTAAAATTACACAGATAAGCATGTAGGCATGGCCATGTTCACATATACAGTCGTAAACACAGATACACGCACATACACATACAAATATACATACACATAGGCATAAAGATATCACACACACACACACACACACACGCACACATATGAGCACATAATTTTATGTGGCCAGATAGTAGCCACTGACCCATATCATGACAGTAAGTGCTCATCATGTATGGGCAATACAAAAATCTGGTTAAAAAGAGAAATAAATATAATAGATTCTATTTGTATGTGTATAGATGCAGTTGTGTTAATTAGTATCACTTGCTGCCAGGTCATAATTCACATCCTACTCATGGGAATTATTACAGTTCCACCTCTGCATCTGTTCCATATGTATTTATGGCATGGCTATATGCTTATGAACATAAACAGAATTAATCTATGTAGTATCTCTTAGTCTAGGAAACAGTGAGATAAATCTTGCAGTAAAGAACTCTGCAGTCTGTCCTTATCATTTTGATAAAATATTGTTCAGACTGCAAAATAACTGTCTTCCTCCCTCAAGTGCCACTGGCAATTCATGGATCTCTGTAAGGCAACAAGACTTGTAATGAGGTGGGAAGAGTTCACGTTAGCCATGCATACACACTTGGCATACATTGTGACTTGATTAATGAACCTCTCCATATATTGCAGTGGTCATCTGGAAATTATATTGCAAGATCCAAGATCTACAACTGGTAGCATGACCCCACTCTTGTGCAAGTTTTTTTTATTTTTATTAAGTTTAGATATTTACTTTGAGTTTGTTGCAGAATAGAAAGAAGTTGCCTGACAATGTTAGTTTACCTGAGTGAGTGAAAGTATTTTAGATTTATCAGAGAAACCTGGGTTACTCAGGTTTCAGGACTCTTTAGAGTATGTGACAGTACTTCATCATATCATTTGAGTTTAAGCTGTACATAATTCATTTTACGGGTCTCGTTTGCCTGTTATGTATTAACACTCTACAGAATGACATCTTCATGGATCACAAATGAGACTTGAGTTTTTTTGCATTGCACCTTCATGACTGACATGATACCTGTCAGTGACCACAGTGCCTTTCTTTTCAAAGATTATAGCATGAAACCCATCTAATCCTGCCTTGTAAAACTAGTATGTTCCTCATTATGAACACCCTTTCCCCTTTTAGCAAAATGGAGAACATATAGGGGTACTGTGCTGTGACGTTCATCTCTAAACACACCCAACCCCCTTGGCAGAGAGGGAAACAAATTGTGCTATGTTCCTCAGCACCAGGAATGTAATACGGGAAACTGAAGTATTGAAACAGAGCCTTCTGTAGACTGTGGCATGAACAGGTATAAAAGGTAAAAATTTAGCACCAGTACCCGACTAGGATTGTGTGCCGAGGCATGACTGTAATTGATAAAAGGAAAATGTCTTTGAAACTGTAAAGATGGTTTTACTTCTCTATGAACATGTGCCTCTGCCTACTCATACCAATGCTGTTGAAAAACGTCACATTCCTCCCAGTGACAGACTATATTCCCTCTAAGGCATAGAGCTTCACTGATAACCAGGACTCTAGTCAGATGGGAACTATAAACATACAACAGAAAAATAAGAAAACTGAAGTAGGAGTGATACTGAGAAACAGAGAACTGCTGTGTCTAGGGTAACTTAGAAACCACAGACTGAAAAAGTTCCATAACATGTTTGTCTTCTCTGAGGCAAAACTGCTATCAAAAGTCACTGCTACTTGCATTTGATACTGTCAGCTGACTGGTCAGCGAGCAACACACACACACACACACACACACACACACACACACACACACACACACACACACACACACACACACAGTTCTACTGTTGCTGTGCATAACACTTTCTAAAGAATGGAGTTATGAAGGAGCACACGACTGTGGAAAACATTTGAAATGAATATACAGTCATAATGGAGCAATACACAGAAAAATAGGAAATAACTGCCCAATAAACAGTGATTCTTTCTGAGATTCAGTTATGCAAACACAACTTATTGAAAATGCAATATGCATAGGTGTGCACACAAACAAAAATGTATATTTGATAAGTAAAAACACTTTGTAAAATCAAGAATATGCCGTCATCTTCCTCTTCAGGAAGTGCATAAGATTCTACCTAGCTACTAATAGCTAGGAGAAAAACCTTTAGTCAGAAACATTATTTCACTATGGTGCTAATCAGAACACTAGTAAAATAAGGTAGCTCTGCAGGTATCTCTGTTGTGACTGCTGAGACATTTTTGTGACCCCCACCCCATATGTTTGACCTTGTGACTCCTAATTTTATGCCTGCTGCTTTTTTCTCGGTAAAATAAGAAATAGTGTATAGCATTTTTGTGTGTCTTGTCAACATCTGCTGATACATCCACAGGGGAAGTGAGCTGCTAACAAAACAAATGTCTCTATGCATGTGTGTATGTATGTATTTATTTTGTATGTTATTTGTTTATCTGCTTTTTGTTTGGGCAGTGTTAGAATGCAACTGTTTTTTTTTTCTGTTTGTGTGGAAAAACAAAAGGGCCTCAGCTGGAAATGAAAAAAAGCACAGAGAGTTGTACTACATGGAGGAGGCAGAAGGATTTTTCATTATATCATGATGCAGTGAGGATGAACTTGTACCCAGTGAGAAAATGAGAATGACACTTGCAGTTATTTAGCTGGTCCTGGGAACTGATGTCCATCCATTAAGGGCTGTGAAGTGGTCCATCTCCTTAATTAACTTATCAACAACTGCCCTTTATTAAAGTGTGTAACTGCACAATAGTGAACCATTGAACTAATATAGGGTAGAGCCTGTACTGAGCTGTCAATGTAGCAAAAGAGGAACACAGAAATTAGGTGAACATCTAACATCTGAATTATTGTAATGTAACTCACAACAAGTTAGCACTAATGTACTGCAGTCTGTCTTTTCTTAGTTGCTTTTTGTTGCAGTGTGTATCCCATTCTTCTGGTTATTATCATATTGGGGGAAGCATCTGTCTACCCTTCTACCTTAGCCCTTATATAATACGTTTCTTCAACAGGAAGGGTTGTTTCCTTGCTGTGTCTATGTGGGGTATTCTGTGTTGTGAAGAAAGTGAGGTAGAATCAGTATGGGTTACAAGAAGCATTCAGTATTTTTTTTTAATGACCAAACATTGCAAACAGAAATATCAAGTACCACAATATTTAGAAATTAACACTGATGTACCACAAACACTGATCTGCACAGAAAATGAAATGAGCATTTTCACAAAAGGAGGCAAGCCTCATGCACCCCTACAACCCTTACATAAATATAAAATTCCACACTCACACAGCTGAAAAGAAAACACAGAAACATAAGTATATAACTCTATACTCACAAAGCTGTACAGAAAGCACAGACACCTAAATGTATAACTCCACATTCACACAACTGTACCGAAAACACAGAAACATAAATATACAACTCCACATTCACACAGCTGTACAGAAAGCAGACACATAAATATACAACTCCACATTCACACAGCTGTACAGAAAGCAGACACATAAATATACAACTCCACACTCACACCGCTGTACAGAGAGCACACAGACGCCTAAATGTATAACTCCACATTCACACAGCTATACAGAAAGCACAGACACATAAATATATAAACTCCACATTCATACACACCTGTACAGAAAGCACAGACACATAAATATACAACTCCACATTCACACAGCTGTACAGAAAGCACAGACACATAAATATACAACTCCACACTCACACAGCTGTACAGAAAGCAGACACCTAAATATATAACTCCACACTCACACAGCTGTACAGAAAGCAGACACCTAAATATATAACTCCACATTCACACAGCTGTACAGAAAGCACAAAACACTTAAATGTATAACTCCACATTCATACAGCTGTACAGAAAGCACAGACACATAAATATACAACTCCACATTCACACAGCTGTACAGAAAGCACAGACACATAAATATACAACTCCACATTCACACAGCTGTACAGAAAGCAGACACATAAATATACAACTCCACACTCACACAGCTGTACAAAGAGCACAGACACCTAAATGTATAACTCCACATTCACACAGCTATACAGAAAGCACAGACACATAAATATACAACTCCACACTCACACAGCTGTACAGAAAACACAGAAACATAAATATATAACTCCATACTCACAAAGCTGTACAGAAAGCACAGACACCTAAATGTATAACTTCACATTCACACAGCTGTATCGAAAACACAGAAACATAAATATATAACTCCACGCTCACAAAGCCGTACAGAAAGGACAGACACCTAAATGCATAACTCCACATTCACACAGCTGTAAAGAAAGCACAGACATATAAATATACAGCTCCACACTCACACAGCTGTAGAGAAAGCAGACACCTAAATATATAACTCCACATTCACACAGCTGTACAGAAAGCACAGACATATAAATATACAACTCCACATTCACACAGCTGTACAGAAAGCACAGACATAAATATACAACTCCACATTCACGCAGTTGTGCAGATAGCACAGACCCATATACTCCACATTCACACAGCTATACAGAAAGCACAGACACATACATATACAACTCCACATACATATACAACTCCACATTCATGCAGCTGTACAGAATGCACACATAAATATACAACTCCACATTCACAGAGAAAGCACAGACACATAAATATACAATGCCACATTCAGACAGAAAGAGCAGACACATAAATATACAACTCCACATTCACACAGCTGTACAGAAAGCACAGATACATAAATATACAACTCCATATTCACACAGTTGTGCAGAAAACACAGATACATAAACATACAACTCCACATTCACAGAGAAAGCACAGACACATAAATACACGACTCCACATTCACACAGAAAGCACAGACACATAAATATACAACTCCACATTCACAGATAAAGCACAGACACAAATATACAACTCCACATTCACGCAGCTGTACAGAAAGCATACACACATAAATATACAACTCCACATTCACTCAGCTGTACAGAAAGTACAGACACATAAATATACAACTCCACATTCACACAGAAAGCGCAGACATAAATATACAACTACACATTCACACAGCTGTATAGAAAGCACAGACACATAAATATACAACTCCACATTCACAGAGAAAGCACAGACACATAAATACACAACTCCACATTCACACAGAAAGCACAGACACATAAATATACAACTCCACATTCACAGATAAAGCACAGACACAAATATACAACTCCACATTCACACAGAAAGCACAGACATAAATGTACAATTCCACATTGACGCAGATGTACAGAAAGCACAGACACATAAATATATAACTCCACATTCACGCAGCTGTACAGAAAGCACAGAGACATAAATATACAACTCCACACTCACACAGCTGTACAGAAAGCACAGACATCATAGATTATATAGGTTTAAGGCAAGTGATCGAATGACCGTCTACAGTGACACTCAGAATATTGACATTAAAATGTCGAAACAACAAACATTGACACATTCAGTGCATGCTCTGGAGATTACCCCTGAGTGGAGTAAAGTACTTCCGTGACTCCAGCCTCATCAAAGCAAACATGTATCACAAACAGTAACCTAAAAGTAAACTAGTATTCGAATATATGAATGAATAAATAAATAAATTAGTGCTAGCAATAAGAGCATTTTGTCTTTAATATTAAAGAGGGTGTATGTTCTGGATTGAGAAACTAAAATTCAGATATTCACTGTTTTCTTTCTTTCTTGCTGGAAATTTCTGTCTTGCCTTTTTTTTTCTATTCAGCACTGTAGTGTCATATATTGCTTTTTATTAGCATTTTCAAATGGTGTATTTTGCATTCCCAGTCATGAAGTACAAAGCAAACTGTTCCAATTCTTTTGTTTTACTGAGTTTGCCAGATCATACCACTCACTGAATAAAATCACTATGCTGTATTAATTCCACCAGTCACAGCCTAAACTGCTGTATTAATTTTACAATACAGAGTATTATTTTTAGGCTGTATTAATTCTGTTACGCAGCTACAATTTTCTGCTGCGCAGATAGTGTCGTCTGCATGATGATGGATTGTGTTGCACACAGCACTGCCTTCATGCAGTAGATTTAATAAGTCTTCAGATACTAAGCATATGTGTAGACTGTATTAATTCTGTTGTGCACAGCTTTTGGCTTTAACTTCTCATTGTGAGGCATCATCTTATATTTTTCTTGGTTATATTTCAGTAAAAATTCTCATTTTTAGGCATCCTAGATTAGTGCTTGTCATTCAGAACCATGTCCCTGTATGTTGCTTCACCGTTAAACTGCACTACATAATTACAAACATACAGAATAAACTGAATCACTCCTTTTGTCTGTACTAGGCTAACTGACATTGCAGAATAGCACCTGTCAATCAAAGCCATGCTGCTGTATGTTACTTTCCTATAAAATTATAGGAGAAAATATTCCTCCTGCTATCAGGCCAGCTGACATTTCCTCTTCAACTCTACACTTGTTTCTCTAATGACCACTCTCACCTCACTGCAGCAAACTAGCACCTGCAGTCCCCCTACTACTTCTATGGATGTTTTTTTTCTTTTAACTATCAAATGCTTATCCTAACTCTTCTCACAAAAGTACCACCTATCACCCCTTCAGCTCCTTACTCAGATATCCCAAACCCTACCCTTAAATATTCTCAGGTATCTACTCACTTAATAGGCAAGTCTCTTTACTCCCCCTCCACAACATAGCTAAAGTCCTCTTCAAATTCATCTAGCACCTATCTGCAGTATCTCACACCACTCATATATCCAAACAATCCATTACTGACAATCATATCAAACATCTTAGGTTCCAAACTAAATCAATTTCTTTACTATATTTTTTTATTCCTCAGTGGCAATGTAGAAGCCAACCCTGACCCCGTTTACCATTTGGCATCTTCAAAAATATCTTTATTCCCATTCCACGTTGACACCATCAAAAACAAATCCAAGCAAATAGGCACCTTTCTCAGTACTCACTCCCCTCATCATTGTTGTAACATAACCTTGATCAGAAATGGCATTCCTCACCATGGTCATCAGTTTCTTAATTACTGTTACAGATATCTTACCTGTCCTGGTCCACTTTTGTAGCTCATATCTTTTAGGTACCTAACTTTTTTAGTTACCAAGCTCTGGGGATCTTCTCAGTTGCTAGATATGCTTAGTAAGGTACAACCCAAGGGAGGCATTGCGCTCAAGGATGGGTCTAATAATCTTCTCTTTGAATTATCCAATATCTCTGTCATTTCATATGCATAAAACAAGGCGATTTACAGATGCATCACCTCCCCTTCCACTATTAAATGAGAACCTAAAGAAGACGTCAGACAACTATCCATATGGCTTCAAACAATAAACCACCACCTCATCCAGGAAAAAGTTATATATGAGACCAAAACAAAACTGAAAATGCTTCTGCAAGACTGCTCCATTCTACTAATTGATCATTTCAACTGTCCAGGAGTCTGGCATGATGTCCAGCTAAATTTCCAGCACCACTTTCATGTCACTAAATAAAAATCTCCAAAACACTTCTCTCCGTCCACAAGAAAGAAAAGCTATAAAAAATATATTCTTCAAGCACAGCTGGAATATGCTCTTTCAGTAATCTCAGCAGTATCAAAGAAAAAACTCTTAAATCTACAATCACTTGATTCATGACATTCTGCCTGAGACAAGAACACCAATACCTTATGCTAACCAAAGGAGAATGGCTTGTTATAAAATAAATAAAACACACCACACCTTCCTATAATATACACATCACAACAACTTCTCAGTTAGCTAGCCAACTCACATTCCATTCTGTACTAGTCATATCATTTGCTTGAATTCTATGTAAATGGTCTAATCAAAAGTGTGATCATAAAATATGTTCCCAAAGTCCTTAATATTCCCCTTAACACATCCAAAAAATAGGTTTTATTCCTGAGATATCTTATTTGGTCTATATGTAGTATAACATATTTAACTAAATACTTCCATGTGAAAATCCTACATCTCCTTGAGTCGTTGCAAGTTTTTATTTTATTTAAATTTGTATACCGGGGACAGCTCGGATCACAAAAGAGCAATTTCAGTTTCAACCCAGAGAAAAGCAAATAAAGAAGACAAAGAAACAAAAACATACACATTACAATATGGTGTGGTAATTACAATGAGTACATAATACAGACAGAAGGAATCACTATATGTGATATAGAGAGGAGCAACTCCACAAGTGCAGAAATATACAAATGTATATATCACATCAGTACGGCAATTTACAAAAGTATATCTATACAGTTAAACAGAAATGCAGTCAATCTGACTTGAGTTAGTTGCATTTGCAAGTGGTGATGTACAGGCTTGTTAAGTGGTAGATTAATAAGAGATGAACAAGATTCTAATAGTTTATACGTCCAGAGTGGTGGCATTTGCATGACACATTATTGTGAAAATAATATTTTAGTTGTGTCCGGAATTTTGGATAGGAAGACATTTCTTTGAATTTATGAAGGAAAGATCCCCATACTTTAGGGCCTAGAAAGGAGAAACAATGATCTGCACATTGTAGTTTATTGCAGAGGCCTTTTAGGTAGGTCCTCTGTGGAGTTGATTTCTAAGGTTATAGGAAAGGGGTTTCCTTCTTAGTTTGGCTGCCAGAGAGGAAATTGTGTGGATGTGTAGGAGTTTGAAAACTGGAGAACATAAAAGTAGGTCAGCTCTTCATCTGACTGCAAGTTATTTTGCTTTTTGTAGTACTGTGCAATGGTGTTCATGCTTTGGGGAGCATGTTGTGACTCTGCACATTCTATTGGTGATTGTCTGAATCACAGTGCAGTTTCTTTTTGAGGCATATATAAGTGGGAGTCCATGTTCTACTTGGATTAGTAGAATGCCTTTGCATACCCCTATTCTGGAATATTTGGAAAGAAAGAGGGAGGTTTGGTTGGCCCCGAACAGTACTATGTTAATCTAGTTCCTAGCGTTTTCTATGTGTAGATTGAATTTATGGATGGGTCTAACCAAAGTCATAGGTCTTTTAATGAAGAGAATTTTTCTCATGTAGTGTTATTGTCATCAAAGATTTAGTAATGGGGAAGGGGATATTGAACATTGGCCTCACTTCAAAGAGTATTGCTTTTCTTTTGGAAGACTCAAGATTTATTTTTTTTTGCTGCTCCAAGTGTTAAGAACAAGAAAATCAGCCTGTAGTTCTTTCTGAAGGATTGTTAATGAGCTGTTAGATCAAAATAGGACATTGACATCAGCATAAAAGGTAGAGGAATGTGAGGTAGGGTAAAGGGAAGTTTAATGTAGATGGAGAAGAGGAGGGAAGCAAGGGTGGAGCCTTCTAGTACTCCTTTCTAGATTTTGGCTAAGGTTCATAGGTTCATAGATATTATAGACCATTTTAAGCCTAACCCTAAGGATGAGAGAAATGAGTTGACTTTTACACAGGAGTGTTGCTTAGAAAGATAGTTGTAGAACCTGTTTATAACATGTGGTCTAATGCCTATGTCAAGTAGGTGTTTAGTACAAAGCTTAAAATCTGCTAGATCAACAGCTTTGGTCAGGTTGATAGATTTAGCACCAGTAAGTTCCCCTGTGCCCATTATTAAGAGAATTTGGTCTGTGAGAGTCATAGTGGCTGTTAGTGTGCTGTGACCTGGCCAGATTCCATGCTGTTTTGATGAAAAGAGGTTGTAAACGGGTGAAGCGGGATGTAACCTGGGTGTAGATTAGTTTCCTTAAGATTTTTGATAGTGTAAGAAGTATGGATACTGGACATTAATGAGGCTTTGGAGTGACTGGGTGGTGTTGGAAGGAGGATTAACTATTGTTACTTTCCATATATAGCTAGCATGGTGTTTTGTGTTAGGCAGAGGTTATATATATGATGGAGCACTGCAATAATATACACTTTGTGGAGACCATCTGTGCTTGGGAGACTGTGAATTTGTAGTTGCTATAATAGACACTGTATTTCTTTGCTTTTAATGTGTTTGAAATAAAATAGCTGCATGTAAGAGGGAGGGGCCTCAGACATTTATGTAGAGTGAGAAGTGGTAAAGCAGTGTAGGAAGGTTGCTAAATTATGAGAAGAAATCTTTGCAGTTGGCATATTGATGCCTGTGTAGCAACACAATATCAATATCTAACACATTTTTGCCTTCACCACAATAATTATTATAACCTGTACAGTGTACAGTCTTACAAGGCTGTATAAACCCTACTTATCACCTTTTTAACAAAGGAAGCTTCAATTCCTGTTTTCCAGCATGTGAGTCACAAACTGTAGGGGTAGAATTTTACCAACTCGGTCAAGCTCACAAATCATATGGTCCTTACTATATTCATCATACTCTAATGCCAGCATACTCCACAAAGGGAGCTTATAAGCTCTTTGGGATAAAATATCCTTTAGTCATGTGACCAACAAAGCTGTTCCTAAATGAACAAGTGATCTTACTGACTTTCTGTCTTGTCAAGCGATCCTCACCCTACAATCCTATCTTACTCAATCCAATTGGCAATCTCAGCATCAAACAGCTTTATATATTTGTCAGGCTAAAAGCCTGCTACAGGGTCTGCAACCGTGTATTGGTCTCATATTGAGGTTTTCTACACTTTTCAATATCTCCACATAGTCACATGCTCAAAGTCATGTAATTTATTAATTGTTATTTAAGTTAATTACTTCAATATAGCAGTGTAATATTGCATGATTGGCAAATAAAGAATTTCCATCTGCACAGATTCAAAACAAATTTTGGAATCTGGTAGTGTAAATGTAATCATTCAAGATTCTGTGGCATTATCAACTTCTGATATGCCAGTCTGGAGTTTCCCCACATCCTACCTGAAGTTCCATATAATTTCTTTACTGATGCTACAAAATGTTGGTGAATACTACCTGGGAAAGTCTGAAAACATATAGCAACAGTAGAAACACAAGATAATGTATTGTCTACACTCTTTAGTCAATCAGGTCAGGTATACAGTACCAACCAAGTAGATGAAATCAGCAGTTTGACATTAACATTCACTAGCCATTGCTAACTTCAGCAGTGAATCATTGATGTTTACCAAAGCAACAAACAATTAGCTAATTTACATCATTTTAAACAAGATGGCAATACCAGGTTTGCTAATATTGTGCATAGTTCTTAGACGAAATCCATGCATGCAGATTGTCATACAGCAGTAACAGCTTATTTTTAATGATTCTTGTTAGGGATAAAGCCATAAGACAATACACATGTTCAAATTACTGGGAACATATTTTGCAAATACACCAGTATTTACTCTTGGAGTCCCAAGTTATAAGTTGAGCACTACCACAGCAGAAATATTTTAACTATTAGCCAAAAAAAAAAAATAAGGAGACATTCAGTTATTTTGTCTGCTGTCCAGTAAAACCCCTTAAAAATGTGCCATGAATGTTTTTTTAAGTATGAATAGCCCAGCTGAGGTTTGCTGTGTGAGACAAAATATGTTACTAATGGACATATTCAGGAATCTTTGCAGCTATCTCCCAGTAATATACAATTGCATTATCCAATAGAAGTGTTTGAAAAAATGCATTACTACAAATTATCTTATTCAGCCTTAGAAATTATTGCTGAACACTTTTTTTTTTAAATACAAAGTTAACATTTTCTTCTTCCAGATGAGTATTCTAGATGCAAAGATTGTCTGTTCCTATTGCCATGCATCTCTAAAACTCATCCTCTTTAACCACACTCCTTCTTTAGTCTTATATGTATTTTATATCACTAGAGCAGTATCCATCTAGAAACTATCCTATGAGCTATACTTTCAAAATCTATCATTCACCTTCCAGGGTCACTTACATACTGTATCACTTTTCCACATATCTTCTTTAACATGGCTATTTCTGAGTTTATCCACACTACCTATTTTATTTTTTTATTTTACATTTGTTGACCGGGATAGTCCGAATGGATATATGTCCATTTTCAGTGTAGGACCAGGGAGAAAAGCTCCAAACAGTAACACAAATATCATTACATATCACATATCAGAGATAGCATAATAGAATATTTACAGAGAACATAGAGACAACCCATATATAAATTACATACATCTTTTTTTTTTTACATTAAATTGATGAATGACCATTTTTAATAGTTTCATTAAGAACAGTTGTTCAGTTCAGAGTAGATAAATCTGAAAATTGCAGTACAAGATAGGTTACATAGCAGCTGTACACAATCTGGAGAAAAGATTAAGATTAGCCAGGCTTGATACAATAGCATGTCCATTTGATCGCCGGTATTGTTTGAGCTTAGTTTTGAACTGACCTAGAGAAGAGAGTGAGGTAATCTCAGGAGGTAGAAAGTTCCACTACCTACTCCATACATTTCCCTGAGGTCCTTATATATTTTCCAATCATCCCTTTATCCCCTTCCATTCAAGCCTTCTACTGCCTGCCATTTCAATTGTTTTCCTCTATCTCAACATCACCCTTTTAGTCCTTTTCACTCCAGCTGCCTTCCCAGTTCTGTTCTCTGTGTTATGTCTGGGAGTTGGCACATAGGGCTATGGCTTAAAGCTGTAGTCCCTGTGGTACACAGTTTGATCTCCTCAGGCTTCATTTGATTACTGTGTCACCTTGAGCAAGTCACTTAATCAGACAGTGTTTGGAGGCTACTGGGAATTAGGCTAGGCCCCTCAGTGGTCTCCTGAACTGCAAGCCCAGTGACTACCTATGAACCTATGACTCAAGTTGCTTCAGTAATGTCTGGAAAGATTTGAATTCTCCATGCCAATCCTACCCATATTATGTCCCAAGACACCATTCCCATCCTTTAGCATTCTGCTGTTACCTCTCCTCAGCAGTCTTCTTCTGGTTTGCTTTCAGGATTGGCCCATATTCTGATAAACACAGAGACAAATCTCAAGTACTTCTTCCATTTTTCTCCCCTTTCCATCCACCTTATAGGTTCATAGTTTCATAGGAAGGACCTTGGCTAGCTGCCCTTGTGGAACATTTTAAGCCTAGCCAATTTCCCTTTTTGTACTTGAAATAACCTATCCGTTTGGTCTTACCTATCCTATGGTTGATAATTATATATTAAATATAACTGGGATCATACCTTAGGTAATCTGACAACATCCATGCATGGGATAAAGCATTTAGAAGCTGACTCTGTCCATTAGTAGTATAGGATGCAGTCCTGGAGTAAATTTTATGTTACCCATCCATAGATTCAAGTTGTGCTTGAATAGGGACAGAGAAGAACTTTGCTTTATGTGAATGATGAGTCTGTTCCAGATCAGCAATATCCTCTGCGAGATATAGCTGTCCCTCCAAATTGTCTGTTGTCATTACAGAAGAGGTTTAAATCACTAGACTGGGTATTTCTGATGCCATTTGACTTGTCAATCCATCAGTAATGAGTTGGAAGATGCCTTGTATGCCAGCCACCAGTCACCTCTTAGCAGTCTACAGGATACCGAGTACAGTGACAAGGCTTTGAGTCGGTCCATGTAGGACAAGTTGTTTAGGCCTTGTATCCTTTTAGGAAGATATTTCTCTGGGCATTCCAGTTGCATGTGGCATTGTATTCAATGATTGGTCTAATGAGGGCTGAGTAAAGGGGAATAATGACATCCATAGATTTAGACACAATCTCTTTGTTTATAAGCTGTGCAAAATAGCAGGGCTTTCTTACAACAATGGACACTTGTTGATCAAAAGTTAGGTCTCTCTCCACATAAGTTCCCAAATCCCAAACAAATGGATTACCTTAATGATCCCAACACATTATTCAACAGTGTTGTTATTATTTGATCAATATTCACTGTTTCAGGTGAAGCAGTGCACTAGCCAATGACAAGCTCTTATCCTCTTTTGTTAACTACAGTACTTTTCCTTCTTCGTGTGAACTGTTACAAACCTTGTATATTTCCTTTCCTACCCAATCAAAAGTATTTGTTTCTAAGTAGCTTACTGAGTAAAGTACAGGGGCTTTATCATCCACCAATTACCTCTGTATATCCTAATAAAAATCTCAAATCTGTAAATCTATGCATTCAGCATTCCTGCTCTTCTGACCTTCAGTTCCTATCAATTTCTATGTCTCATTTGTCAGTTGTGGATTAACTTTCTATTGAAGCAATTTTTAAGAAACAAAATCCAAGCAAACAAAAAACAAAAATGCAAACAACACAAACAGCAAAAATAAACAACCCACACATGCAACAAAAGATGCTACATGATAACCTTCAGACGTTATCTTTTTGAAAATTATTAACATAACCGTAAAGAATGTAATTTGAATCCTAGATATGTTACTCTTCCCTTCACCACTGACAGTTCACTGATGACACTACTGTTATCTCCCAGCATGATAACCATAGACTTATACAGGTTAAATTTTAGTCCAGACTGCACTCCAAAAACCTAGAACATTTCTAACACTACCAGCAGCATTTGTTTTGTATTAGTTACTAATTGAATTAACAGTGACCACTTTTGTCCCTGACTGGGATTCATTTGACTGCTTTTATCCCTGATCGTGTCTCAGAGAAGACTTGCTTGATAAAGTCCCAATCAGGGATGAAACAGCTCATTGTTAATTTGTACTTTTTTATTTTGATGCTTGCAATAAAGAATTTCAGTATTTTTTTTTTTACTCTCCAAACAGTTGTATTTGAACATTTTTAGTTATTTTGTGCTTCATGTACACAACTCCAGAAGAGGCATTGGTCTGATTCTTCAAAATGCACATATGTGCAGATGTAGATATATACATATATATATATATATATATATATATATATATATATATATATATATATGTGTGTGTGTGTGTGTGTGTGTGTGTGTGACAGAGAGAGAAAGAGATACCTTTATTTTCTCATTTATAACTTTTTAAACTTTCAAAACTTTTCAATGGTACCAACTCGCACTCGCCCACAAACTAATAAACCAACCACTAAAAGTCCCATCCCTCCAGAATCTACTCCAACCTTACATAACCACGAGACCATTAAGATCCAGCCACTAAAACCTCCTACAGGTCACAAGAGCCATTAACTCTGCTGGAGAAGCATTATTCTCCTGCACTATAGCCAAACTCTGGAACTCCCTCCCATTCTCAATTACCTCTGTAACTTCTTGCATGCACTTCAAATCCTTACTAAAATCACACTTAAAAACTTGCCAGATATGCCCTTGCAACCCCCCCCCATACCATCCACTCCACCCACCCACTACCTCTCTCGTCCACCTAACAACCTACTCTTAGCAAGCTTGTCTACTCATGTTCCCGGCTACCTACCACATAATACTAATTTCTTGTAGCAACAACTGCTAATGGCTGTTATGTACCTCAAAAACAGATTGTATCAATTGTTCACTGATGAATCTCAACTACATTTGCAACCATGTTAAGTATATGTCACCATATTTTAAAATTGTAGTATGTTCTACATATGTTTTACATCTATGTTTTATTCTTGTCTTACGTCCTCAGTTGGACTAATGTCTATATTTAAATGCTATGTTTTTTAACTGTATAATGTAAGTAATACTTAATGTGGAGCTTTTCTCCCTGGGCCTCCACTGAAAACGGACCTGTGTCCAGTCGGACTCTCCTGGTCAACAAATGTAAATCAATAAATAAATAAATAAAACTTTTAAAAATGTCTTAATCCTCAAACATAGCACACATCACGCATTTTATACTAACACTGTCATTCAGGCCATAGCTCCCAAATGCTCATAGTCATAACTGCCATATAATGTCTTCCAAAAAAGCTGTTATTACAATCACAACCCTTAATGTTACTAAACATAAATTGTAATTACTGCAATATGAACTTGCTCCTACCTTATAATCCATACAATACTGAATTTCTCTAATAATGAATTTTAATTTTATTCAAATGCTCAAATACTTTAAGATGTAGACTTCATTCAGTTTTACCCCCACAGAAATGCAAACATTCACACACAACCATATAAACAACACACCAAATAGTTAATTCTCCATATTGTAAAAAACATGTTTATGATTACAAATGTACAATTTAGATGACCTGTACCTATTCGTTTACCTACTAAAACATCTTACCAAACTACCACCACTTTATATATTTTTTTAATTATTAGTTCTTTATATGTGGTTGCATCCCTAAAACAATGGCTATGTTTTTATCAAATAATAAAGTGTCCCAGTTTTGATTAATGATATTCTTTGATGTATGATTAACTGAGGACTATTTTGTTTATTAATTTACTTATTTATTGATTGATTTTCTTTTTGTTTACTGAAAATGTTCAAATGGGCACAAGTCCCATTTTTAGTGGAGGCCCAAGGAGAAAATCTCCACAAAAATATATATTTTTACAATGAGCCACAGTAAAAAATTAAAAATTTAAAGCAATAGTTTACAGGTAGTATTGAGATATGAATAGTAAAAACATTTATCATATACTTCAGAAATTATATTATATGCAAGTCAAAGGCATGATGACATGTAATAGCAGGAGTTACAGGAGTAATGATAATGCACAGAGGTTTAGTACATATATTGACATAAATACTGAAATTCTGTAATAAAGCAAACATTAGCATCATTACATCCAGTTATATTCTTTAAAGATACAGTTACTTTATTTTTTTCAGATTATTAGTTCTTATATATGTGGTTGTGTGCACAAAATTGTTTACATTTCTGTATTTTATGTTTGTGAAATGTTTTGCAGTTCACCCAGGCTAAATCTGAAATTGCTCGGGTCTATATTACGTGATCAAATGCTTAGGTGATCGAACACCTAAACATCGACCACATAATATCGAACTGCAAAACAGCGAACGCCGCCGGAAAACGTTACCATCGGCCACAAATAAAAAATTTTACTTTACAGCCAAACTAAGCGGGGGGGCTTTGCCCCCACACCCCCCAACATGGGGGGCACACTCCCTTAACTAAATATACCCTCTCCAAGATCACTCCACAGTGGAGAAAATGCCAAAATCCAGCAAACTGCCAAGGGAAATCGTTCCCTGCATTAAATTGGCCGTTCGCTGTTTTTTTGCTTTCGATATTACGTGATCGATGTCTAGGTGTTCGATCACCTAAGCATTTGATCACATAATATAGATCCAATTGCTCAGTATTGATCAGTCCATTATCCTGGTAAACGAATTAATTCATTCATTGACGTTTGTGGACTGGGAAAGTACACTGGGTCAGAGGCCCATTTTCATTGGAGGCCTGAAGAGAAAAGCTCCACAACATTCAAATATTCCACAAACATACAAAGTTAATACAAATTAATACAAAAATGTATATACAGTAAAATAGTACAGAGGCATTGGAATGATGTGAATTTATGAAGCAAATTAATTTACAATAGAGATGCAGAGAAAAATACTTATCCATTCAGTGAATATAGTTATAAATATAAATAAATACATAAATTGTCATAATTATAAACGCACAAATAAAGATAGACAAAACCAAACCTGATTTTGAAATTTAGTTTGATTTAATCCATTCATTCATCCTCAACCCCTTTTCCCATTTTTTCAACAGTGACAATCATCTAGAGCCAAGGTTCACAGTGCTAGGCGGCTAAGCCTGCCATGGCTGTTCTTCCATGTTACACACTCACACACACACTCACACCTATGGCAAATTTAGAGCATGCAATCTAATTACTGCATGTCTTTCAAATCTGGGAGGAAACTAGCTGGCTTGAATGTTCATTTAAAAGAGAATGTGGATATTTTCTTTACAGAAATCATTACCTTTGTATAGTCACTGAAAAATCCTTATACTTTTTACAAGTAGTGTGACATACTACTTAGAGAAACTGACTCTGTGGAATATTTCCATTACAGAATTAGGATACCAGACTGTAAATAATAGTTTACTCATAACTACAACTTTCTTGTACATGTAATTTACACTCCAATTATTACTTATCAGATTTTTATGACTGGTAACATTTATGAAATTAATCTTCCTAAAACTGCATTTAAAATAAATGGTGAGAGATGAAAGACATGATCTGAAGTTGTTAATCTTCATACTATTCATCACTGATGGGTTCGGTTCCAAGCCCTCGGAACAAAGTCGGCCTTATACCAAGCTTGCATGCACCAAAAACACTCAAGCTAAGCTGCTACCCACAATGCCCTTTGCTCAGTTACCTCAGATCTCATTTGCCGCACAGGCATATAGCAGCGTTTCACCAAGATCTCCAGCTAAGTGCTTTTTTCAGATATGTTTAATAGTTTGAAAAATGTTTTTTCTTCTTTTATAACTTGTTCTTGTTGTTCTATATTGCTACAGCTCTACCCACAGGTATTACTCTCTTACCATTGTTGGTAATTTCTTGGTATCTCTGACTTTCTACATTTACGGTATTTTGTTACCATTGTTGATATTTGCTTTCTCTCTTCTTCATTTCCTCTCTTTCTGTTGTGTGCGAGAGTGTGTTCTGGGATGTCTGAAAAGAAGGGAACTACGGGATTTAAACACTGCTCTTCTTGCAGTGTTTAATTGCCGAATAGTGACCTCCATGAGGAATGTGTTTACTGTTTGGGGGTTCCACATTTGTTGGCGAAACCCCCGTGTGATATCTGTGTTAGTTTCAGCAGTGGACGCTAAATGAACATCGTAACAAACTTATTTTAAAGGGTCTGCTTGCTTCGCCTTTTTCGGAGGCCATTTCTGTGGCAGAGGTCTCACCCCCTCCTGTTTTGGACAAGAAACTTCCTCAATCAGACCCCTCTTTACTGGCGGGTGACAGAGGAAATTGTCACAAGCACAAGGCCCATAAGTACACTGTTCTATCACCTTGGTGCCGACTACCACATCGGCTCCGAGCTCGGCTCTAATGACGTTTACCGAGGTAGCCTCATCGGCGCCCACCCCGGCACCAACAATTACGGCACGGCCTACATCCTCGGTACCAACCAGTTCATCCACTTCTTTATCGGCACCGACTTCACCCGTTTCGACTCCCTTATCGGTTCCGACAATGACCTCAGAACCGTTCCTGTCATCTATAGTGACTTCTGCTCCGATCCCGTTCATGGCTCTGACCATACCTTTATTACCTGTTGCAACATTGGAATCATTGGTGCCATTTTGTGACACACCATGGACCCGATACTCATGCAATGTGGACCTGTTTGATGGACAAGCCTGCAGCCCCTTTTTGGACTGGCTTGACTCCCCCTCAGGTGCATATCCCACTCCTGGCTTCGGGTTTATTTCTCCAGCAACCCCTACTTACTCTCCTCCCTTGGACCCCTCAGTTCCAAGGCTCATTTATCCAACTTTTACTAGAGGAATTCCTTCCTCGGCACTGACAACAACTCTTTCTGAGGTTCCAAGATCCCTTTGGGTGCTGGTTCCATCGGAACACACCCTTCCTCAATCTCATGCTTGGGAGGTTGAGCCCCCAGTTCTGGTGTCTGTTCTGACAGTTATGTTGGGCCCAACTTCGGAACAGAGGGTGACTACCACTCCGAGCATGATTGAGGCTCCGTCCCTGGGGGCAGACCGTCTAGAGCGGGGTGTGACCCAGTTCCGATTTTGTCTTCTTCGGTTCCGGCTCCCATTCCTCTTTGGGATGGCCAGCTTTCTGGGTGATGGAGAGGGCGATTGCTGCCAGCAATCCTCCACAGTTGGTTATTCCCCCACTTCCCTCTGAGCCACAGCTGTCAAAGGCCAAGCCCCCAGGACTCCAAGAGTGCAAGGCCCAGGAGACCCCTGTCCAGGGTATTTCACTTTCCGAGTCTTCTTCGGATGTTCCCACCAAAGAACCCCCTCAGAAATGGGTGTGTAAGAGGAAACACACGGGCTCCCCAGAGGAGTCCCTCACAGAGGATATGGACTATGATGATGGGGAAGGGTCCCCATGGTCACCCCCTGATGATGTCTCCTTTGGGGACATCATGGAAATCTTGAAACAAAGGGGTGACTGGAAGTCCTCAACCCCTTCCTCAGTGGAATCCGTATTCCTGCAGTCCTTTTGCTCTCGGCCCTCTACTTCTTGGGTGACCCCTCCCCCCTGCCAATGAGTTGGTTAAACTCATCTTGCAATGGGCTTGGAAGAACCCCGACTCCATTAAGGTCATCCCCAGGAGATCAGACAAAGTACTGTCCCCTCCAGAGGATCAAACCCATTGGTCCAGAGGCTTGCCAGTGGACGCTATGGTGGTGGTGGCTGCCATGAAAAATGACCTTGCGGAAGAGAGTCCTGCTGTTCATCCACCCAACAGACAGTCCCAGGCAGTGGACAGATTAGGGAAGCAAGTCTTTGCATCAGCGATCGTCGCAGTTAGGTCTCTGAACTTTATGGCACATTTTACGAGGCTCCAGAGAGATCTTATCTCTGAACTCTCCGGAACCCTCACGGGTCAAGTGTCGGATAGAGCATGAGATAAAGTTGCTTCCCAACTTGCTACCCTAGAATCCATATCTAATTCAGCCATGAAGTTGCTGTCACACACAACCAAAGGAGCAGCTAGAGCTGCAGGTGCAGGTGTAGTCATGAGACGTCACACCTGGATGTGCATCTGTGACCTCGTGGACTCCTTCAAGTCTTCCTTTCTAAATGCCCCTATCGAGCCTTCATCTCTGTTTGGTGCTAAGGTCAAGGATACACTAGACAGGTATGAGCAAGATGGGAAGACCTTGTCTGCCATTGGCCTACACTTTTCCAAACCTCAGCATTCCTTCTCCAGGAATCAGAGGAGTGGAAATATGTGGCACAAGAAGTCTCAAGGTCCTTTCCAAGATGCATGTGGTGAGGACTCCTCCGGAGGCAGAGGGGGTTCCAATAATGGAAGACGTCCCTTTTGGGGCAGAGGGGGTCCTCAGAACCAGGGCTCCAGAGATTCCTTCTCAGGTAGACCATTTCAGCACTTCTGAGGCGCTGCCCGATTGCTTTCCTCGGGAAGCAGTCGGGGTGCATTTCTCTCTGCACCAAGCTGCCTGACTATCCATTACGAATGATCAGTGGGTGCAGAGAATCAATACTAGAGGCTACCATATTCCACTAATATCCTATCCAAGACATCTGAAATCCCTTCCCGATGTCCCACCCAGTCAAAGGGAGGAGGCAGCTTCCGAAATACAAAAGCTACTTCAAAAACAAGCCATCTAAAAGGTCCACTCAGATCAGTGCGGATCAGGGTTCTACTCAAGATTCTTTTTGGTGCCAAAGAAGACAGGGGACTGGAGGCCCATTCTGGATCTCAGTCATCTAAACAAATCAGTAGTTCAGACCAAGTTCTGCATGGTCATGATTCAATCCATTCTCCCCTTTCTGCAGGGGGGACAAAGGGGTAAGACCTGGTCCCTCCCTGTTAATGTACCAGACCACAGACATGTTGTCCGACTGGACAGCAATCGTTCCGGGATGCGTATTACCATATCAAGGTGGACAAGAGCTCCAGGAGCCTCCTTCGTTTCTGGCTAGGAGCCAATCACTACCAATTCAGAGCCCTGCCTTCCGGTCTCTTGACGGCCCCCAGAGTATTCACGAAATGTCTTGCAGTAGTAATAGCTCATCTGAGACTTCAGGGATTCCAGGTGTTTCCATATCTAGATGACTGGCTCCTCTCTGCCCCCACCAAGCATTTTCTGGTCAGGGCCCTCCGCTACACTTTGACTCTAGTGGAGCCATTAGGCATCACCATACACTGGCAGAAATCAAACCTTCAACCATCACAACAACTGGAATTCAGAGGGGCAGTATTCAACACGCAGTCAACCCTAATCTCACTTCCTCTCCACAGGCTTCAGAGACTCAGGGCACAAGTTCAGGTGATACTCTGCCAAAGCAAGGTGTCTGCAAGGGAGATTCTTCAAGCTTTGGGATCTATGGCCGCAGCCATCCCCATAGTCCCCTTAGCCAGATTACACATGAGATTACTACAATGGCTCCTTCAGGCCCAGTGGATACCCAATCTCCACCCCCTGAGCTCAAAGATTCTCATCACCAACATTTGCAAACAAGATTTCCTCTTGTGGATGAGTGCAGACAAAAATCTTTTGTGTCGTTCCTTCCAGGTTCCACAGCCCAGCACCACGGTGACCATGGATGCTTCCCTGATGGGGTGGGGGCCCACTTCCAGGGAAAGTCAGTCCAAGCCACGTGGTCCAATGTAGACATCAATTTGCATATCAGTGTCCTGGAGTTAAGAGCGGTACTGTTGGCGTTGCAAGCTTTTCATTCACTTCTTCCATCCGGAACGATTGCTGTCCAGTCGGACAACATGTCTGTGGTCTGGTACATAAACAGGGAGGGACCAAGTCTTACCCCCTTTGTCATGAAGCCATGAGAATCTGTCACACTGTCAGTGGGCAATAGCTTACAACCACTTCCTGATCGCAACGCACATCCCGGGGAGCTCCAACGTGATTGCGGACAGACTGAGCAGATGCAAACTTCATCCTCACGAGTGATCTCTCAACCCGAGTGTGGCGACGGAAATTTTCGGTCACTGGGGCCAGCCATGCTGTGACCCTTTCGCCTCCCCTTCAAATACAAAATGCAGCAGCTACTTTGCCCTCTTTCCCCCTCTTGGGGAGTCACTGAGAGATGCTGTAGTCCACGATTGGCCCACGAGTCTTCTTTATGCTTACCCTCCAATTCCTCTGATTCCCCTTGTTCTACAGAAGGCTATTCGGTTGAGAAGCAAAGTGATCCTCATCGCTCCATTCTGGCTTCGTCAAGTGTGATTCCCCTTCCTTCCACCTCATCTGTTACAACCTCCTGGGATCCTAGACACTCGTCAGGACCTAATTTCTCACCCACAAGGGCTGACTCCTCCGAATCTGTCCACCCTCAAGCTGACAGCTTGGTTTCTCCACTTCCGTTAGTTGCCAGGCAGGAAACCCTTTTTTCACCTGTCTGGGATATTATTTTGGCTTCTCATAAACCATCCACCAGAAAACTTTACAGGGATAAATGGAAAAGATTCTCTATTTGGTCACGTAATCAGGAGCTAGACCCGTTCTCAGCCCCTATAGCCACTATTCTTCATTATTTGGCTGAGCTGTTTGACAAAGGTGCCTTGGCTTCTACCATCCGAGTCCATCCAGCAGCTATTTCCAACTTTCATAATGGGTCTAAAGGAGCACCACTTATCTCCTCTCGTCTTTGCAAGACCTTCCTCAAGGGTATTTTTCACAGCAGGCCTCCCATCAGACAGCCGGTGGAGGCATGGAATTTGTACTGGGTTCTGCAGGCACTCTCTCTGCTCCCATTTGAGCTGGCTGCCACCTGTCATCTAAAATTCTTATCATGGAAATCCTTATTCCTGGTGGCTATAACTTCAGCAAGACGAATTTCGGAATTACAAGCATTATGTAGCAAGAGCCCTTATCTGATCTTTCATAAGGGCCAAGTATCATTTCGAACTAACCCATCCTTTCTCCCCAAAGTGGTTTCTGACTTTTCGATTAACCAGTTCATTGAGCTCCCTGTGTTCTTCCCAAATTACTCTAACAAGGGAGAATACTGCCTACATTCCCTGGATGTTCATAGACAATTACCCTTTTATCTGGACAGAACTAAACCTTTACGCAAGTCAGACCAGCTTTTCATTTCCTTTGTGGGCCCTAGAATGGGAGGTGCAATATCAAAGGTTACTTTGCGTAAATGGCACAGGGATTGCATTTCCTTCACATATTCACTTACGGAGGGATCTAAGCTGGGCCAAATCAAAGCTCACGCAACTAGGGCTATTGCAACATCTGTTGCCTTCCACTCTAGGGCCTCCATGGATGACATTTGTGCAGCTGCCATTTGGGCTAAGCACCACACTTTTATCAAGCATTACAAATTGGATCTGATCTCCGGGGGAAGAGCGGTCTTTGGCTCAATGGTTCTCAGGAATGTTCTTCCATAAGGACCACCCAGGTTCTCCAAGTAGCTGGGGACTTGGTCTCATCAGTGATGAATAGGAAGAAGATTAACAACTTCAGATAAAGAAGTTATGTCTTACCATAACGCTCCATCTGAGTTCTTGATCTTCTTCCAGTCATCACACCCTCCCACCGACCCCATCCTAAGGTTCCTGGCGGATCTTCTGGGTTTTCGTGGTGTATTAGGGTTTCTGCACAGAGATGGCCTCTGGCTTATTCTTTCTCTATATGTTGCATGCAAACTTGATCTGTGGTAACTGAGCAAAGGGCATTGTGGGTAGAAGCTTAGCTTGAGAGTTTTTGGTGCACGCAAGCTTGGTATAAGGCCGACTTGGTTCCGAGGGCTCGGAACCGAACCCATCAGTGATGTCTGCAAGAAGATCAACAACTCAGATGGAATGTTATGGTAAGACATAACTTCTTTTTTGCAGCTGCCACCCGTAAATATAAAAAAGCCATCATTAGTATATTGACAAAAAACTGTAACAAGTTCAAATAATTGACAAAGACCGTACTTTCTTTATAAGGAAGAAATACACAGATGAAAGAGGGTGCCATGGATGTACACATGACAATACCACTGTTTGGAACATAAAAACCTCCATTTCAATTCAAAAAAAGTTGTGAATCAAAATTAATTGACACAAAACTGAGCATCATAAAATAGACATGTTGCTATAACCAGTGTATGTGCATACCAGCCACTCAAGGTTCAGCAATCATCTTAATGTTGTACACCTGTATATAATGTGTTTATTTATATCTGTTGTTACCATAAGTCCTGTTTCTAATTGGGAACATTTAATTGTATCACTGGAAAATAATTGAAATAAGAGTCTTGTGACAAAGTCTAAAAATTTAGATGGTTCACCAACCCAGTATTACTTACATCCAGACATAATGTTTAGCTTAACTGACAACTTTTGAGGATAAGCAATGCAGGGTTTAATAACCTCTCCACCATCATTTACTAGCCTGGGGTTCAACCTCATGAATGAATCATAGCAATTGTGATTAAACCCCATATTATTTCTGGGTCACCATGGTGAGCTGCTTAAATACACAGCCCTACTATAGTTTATTGCTTAATTAAATGATCTCATGATGTAGGCAATGTATCATTACCACACCATTAAAACAGCTAAATTAATTTGTAATAAAGGAAGTCATGCAATAAAAGGGCAAGCAACATTATGTGCAGATGTCAGTTAAACTGCATATGCTGCAGTGTAATGCAGTAAAAATGCATTTCCCAGTTTCATCTTGACATAAAACAACATGCATCACACAATTCTTCTGTAAGAGATGCACTAGTGTCGCCAAAAATGGTAGATTTAAACCTTGTCAAACCGAAGTATAGAAATAAAGCCTCAGTTACAACCCAGATGACCAGAGCTTGAAAACTGACGGGGAGGCTGAAAGAACCAAGTCGGGAGGGTAGGAGTGAGCAGCTAATGCTGGCTCAGTCTTTACGGATGGCGATAAAGGTAGTTTCTCAGCTATTGCTCCAAATGTAAGCAGAGGCTTGCAATAAGAGGCCATTTAGGGGCTGGTATAGGCTTGGTGTGGCAGCACACACAGGTCTGGAAGAGGGCATAAAGCCCTCACAAGTATTTGTGGGTTAGTGTTTAAAAGAGAAATGCCTATATTGCCAGTGCCGGAATGATGTCTGTCTGCTGATGGGAAGAAAGGTGCCTGATGAATGGGGGTAGACAGGAAAAGGTGCTTTCAATCCCATGTTTGAGAGATAAGCCAGACTTACCTTGCCAGCAGATCAAGGGATAGTCTTAATGAGACTGAGACCTACCTAGCCAGCAGATCAGGGGATACTCCTAATAAGACTGGGGTGTTAGTCTAGTAGGGGTAAGCCAGATAATCTTGCCAGTGTTGACAGCGCCTCTCTCAAAAGAAGGCAAATGGAGAATAGGCACTGGCAGAGACAGTCATCACCATCATGGCTGCTTGAGTGATGGCACCTACCTGGAGCAGGGGAACAAATGGGCTCAAGTCCCATTAAGTGAGGATTGATGGTCAGCAGACACTGGAGGAAAAATCATGTAGGGGAAAAATTACACCTGTAAACCAAGGTCTAATACTTTTTCTCCCTCCTCAACTGTCTTTACTGTATGACATATAACCTAAAGATATAAATATGCAGCAGACATATTACAGTTCTCATACTATGCCGTTTAAGGCTGTGAGCTGTCAACAAGTGTTATCCTGTAGTAATTTACGTCTTTCGCCCAACCTGTAGTACTGGCTTTAATTCCCTGAGTTTCTCTATTTGACTACTTCCTGACTGAGCAAATCTCTTAATCAGTATTTCTTGCTAAAGAGAAAAGAGTCAGTTGTGTCTTGTGGGTGTAACTGGGTACCTGAATAACAAATTAATAAAACACCAGGACAATCATGCGTACATCTCAAGTGTACCTCATTACGAGGAACGTACCTCATTTGGGGTCTTAAAAAGTTCACGTTCCTCAAAGTGCCACATTGAAACGGTCTGTCACACATTCAGTGATAGGATTTTTTAACCGACATCCCTGGTAAATAGAAATGAATCATATTAAAATCATTAAAAAATCTTTTTTATAAGTAAAATCGGTATATTTTAACTATCCTATGACCTTTCTAATTGAAGTTGATAGTAAGTCATTAGTAAGTGTTCCACATTTTGCCCATTTGTTCCACATTATGATGGCTAGCGTTCCTCATTTTGGAGATGAGGGGGTTGAGAGCTATGCAGGACAGTTAAAAATACAGAAGGCGCGCATTAGTGTGGGCACTTTCAGTCTAGTATTGGACTGAGGGACTGCGTGTATTCCTCATTGTGAATTCAGGGTTTATGTATATCAGTAATGTAACTGTTGCTTCCCTGTGTAAAAGTAATACCTACAGATTGGATGCTCCCTAACCAAAATCTTAAGCCGGCACTTTTACTCAAGCTCTTACTGTGTTTGAGGTTCAGGGACCTCAATCTCAGTCCCCCAGCAGTACGAAAAAAGTACAGTTTGCTAAACTTCAAATTAGTATTAAAATCAAAACAGAAAAATAGTAAGTAGCGCATTAATATTACATACGTTTGCCAGTAACGCTTTATAATTTACTAAATAAATAAACTATATTAAATGCTGTCACTCTAATGGTTCACTGACAAACTTCCAAGCCGACTCACTCTATGGTTCACTGACAAACTTCCAAGGCGAGTTTGTAACATGGTCCTGCAATAACCGCTCTGCTGGCTTAATTTTGGCCGATTTCGCTGACTTTGTGAGTTTCAAGACTAGGTATTTACTGTTTTGAAGTTGACGAAAACGTTGACCATATGCCAGTGTTACTGTGGTGTGATGTATTGCATTAAGCATTCTGCCCACCTCTGATTAGAGCTGGTATCTGATTTGCCACCTAACCCACCATCACCATCAGGGACTGTACTGATACTTTCCAAATAATCATCAGTAATTGGAATTTTACATTAGCGGTTTAGCTTTGGTACTATTAACTACTATAACATGTTCAGGAAGGACAGCCCGTAAACTTGAGGCATCCTGGATTATTGGATAGATAGTAAGCGCGCATTTGAGAGGCGGTGACTGTGACGCCCCCTGTGGTGACATGGGGGAGGACCATTGAGGAACTGCGGAAATGAGTATGTGCCTTGAATGAGTAGCTCCAGTGTTCGGTGTCTGGTTACCTGGCTGCTGGAGTAAGCAGAGGCGTGCAAGTAACGGCTGAAGAGCTGAACGCTGCATCCGCTGGGCTGAACGTTGTCCCCAGGGCTGGAGTACTACAGCTGTGTTAGGAGGCTTGGATTTCTCCGCTGAATTGATTATAATCGAGAAATCATGTTCATTGACTCGCATGCCACGGCTCTTAATAGTAAGTACTTGTGCAGTATATTTTGTTCTTCCTTTCTGTGACAGAATGCAGATTTAATGGGGTGGTTGTTAGCACCCCTAAGGGAACCCGTACATGTGCTCATATATTAGATCTTCACACAGATGGCTCGAACTGTGTCATCATATGCTTTTGTACCAATGCCTGCCACTTCATCAATTTGTAGAAAAGGATAACACAGTCGTTTCCAAACGTGAATAAAACAAAAACGTTTTTAAACATCTTTTAGGTTTATGTTATAGTCGCTGTTGTGCCACCTTGTTGTCAGCTACTGTCTTTCAGCTCAGGTGTCTTTATTTGTTTCTTTATTAATTAAAGGGGGTGGAAGCACTTAATTCAGAGAAGTCCGGTAACCCTCAACTTATTCGTTGTACGGTATGCAGTTCTACAGATTCACGTATGGTGAGAGGGCTCTACTTGGAGTCATATCTTTCAACTGTCCATAGTTTCACAGAGTATCCAGATTTTTGCCCCACGGTTTTTGGTCCGTGTTTCATAAAATGTGTGGTTTTCTGGCAAATCATTGAGGATTGAAGTCACTAAATGATGACCCACAACTGAGTTTCAGACTTCATATCCTTCAGAAAAATGGTTGCCAATGCAAAATCTGTTATTTTAGCAACTGTCTACATTTGTTAGAGCAACGATTAAAATCACTCTCTTTAATTGTGGCTTTGTCAATAATTCTTGCCCTAAAAGGTTGAGGTATGTTTGGAAGCCTGACGTGTTTAACAACTCTTTAATAATGGAATAGTAGAAAGGTTATAAAACAAATATACATATCTAAAAATAGAAACAACTGAAATACCTACTATGGTGTCTACTATAAAACAAAGCTTTTTTTAAACAGAAAAAGACGTGATAAGAGTATTATAGAGTAGTTAATTATTAAATCCCCAAAGCTTTAATTTTCTGAACTCTTGGAAGAAAGACTTTGCAAATTTAATATTTGACCCTTACATGTAAGTGCAGAGTAGAAGACACCTTGAAAACTGGCAAAAAAAAAAAACTTTCAAGTAAAATAGTGTTTCATTAATGTTGTGTAGAGAAAAAAGTAAAAGGCTGTAACAAGTACAATCACAACAGTGGAGTTGGGTGGACTGTCAGAACTTTCTTTAAAGGTAAGAGTAGCTGTTCCTTTCAACATTGTGTGAGCAGAGATTATGTAGGTTAACTGGTATTTTTTATAGAATGTATGAGGCAAACAGGCAGAATTTTAGAATCTAGACAGATGCAGGAAGCAGGCTAGAAATAACTAGCTTGGGCAGAGTAACAGCTGATTTCAAATTGCTGAAATGTTTGATAGAGATATTCAGGCTGATAAATATAACTGCAAACAAAGAGGTGTCCCAGATTTTTCAGTAAAAGAAGTCTGAGCAAAAGGAACAACTATATAAGTAAGACACATATCTGTAACTTCATATTTACTACATTTTCACAACTTGATTTGTGGGCAATAATGCTTGTGTATGAACAGAGTGCTCAAGTTCTACAGTCTGAATGAAAGCACAACTTTTTCAGTACAGTTCACAGTAAGCATTAATCTAAAGTATATAATATATCTTAGTTATCATGAGTAGTTTTCTACCATGCTTTGAAATGCATTTGTGCACTGTGTTGTGGGATTTAAAGCCACAGGGGATTGCATCTCATTTCATTTCATTTTTAAGGGGCTGAATAGTGTTGGGGTTCTGTACGTACATACATATGTAAATACATGCATACATAAATAAAGCTAGAGAAATTAAACTGTATTTAAACTAAATGAAAATGTAACATGTCTAGTTGGTGACATTTTTAAAGAAGGCATAGAAATCTTGACCAGTGCAGCAGATGTCATTGTTCTTTTCTTGACAGGAAGCAAGAACAGACTTAGTGTAGTCTGTGAGAACCTCATAGACAACCCCAAGAGATAGCAGAGAGGAAGGCCTTCATTTATTTCTTGACAGAACACAGCCCTTTTAGTCTTAATTCTGTATTTATGGCATGTGTTCAGTACTGGTAGCGTAGCGTGGGAGAAGAATGCAGAATTTTGCTATTAGGAAATAGAGAGTGCAATGACATTTGTTCTCCATTAACAGTTTGTTGCCTTACAAGAGTGCTGTATAAGAATGCACAGTAAGAACTTGTCTGCTCCTGAAATAATTCAATCATTCATAGGCATCACAACTGAAGATGCCCCATGTGATGCCTATGAAAATGGTCAGTGTTGTGAACTGTGTGTCGCCTGCCAGAGGTATATAACCTGTGTTCAAATTACTGATGCCTGGCAAATCAACCAGGTTTCAGAATGTAGCCATGCTTAATGAATTAAGCTAAAGTATGTTCAGAGAACGGTGTTGCCTAATTGTAGAACCTTTATTTAAATAACTGCACCTGCATTCTAAGGGAGTGGTACAATGTAATGGAACCCATGTTCAAAGTGAAGTCACACCCGGGCTAGCTTGTCTTTAGAATATATACCACATGAAAGAATCTGTAATCATTCTTAGTGAACAGGCTCTTTTGTAAAGTGCTGTGATACCTGATAAGGGGACACACATCCATGATACTGTTGTTCATTATGTAGCAAATGGTGTTCAGAATGTTGACACAGCTGATCTAGGTATCTACTTTCAAGATACAAAGTTAGGTAGGGTTCTGTTTTTAGAATCCAGCCACATCAGAAGAACATATCTCAAGTGTAATATTCACTGAAATGTGACCTAAATTTGGTGTCAGCTGCAAAACAGCTAACGCACTCACCTTTGGTGTTGTAAGACCAGAAGGCTGTGGGTTTTATACCTATTACAGGTGATTGGATTTCTCACAGTGCAGTGCAGCATTAGGGAATGTTGCTCTCCTGAGTGTCATCCTTGAGATGTTAAACTGAGGTCCCATCTTCTTGAGTTGGAGGTATAAGATTCCACAGCACCTATCAAAAGTAGTAATCAAGTTTCACAATGCCCTGAGCAAATTTCCCGAAGAATTTTAAATACCATTTTGGTTCTTTGAAAAGTGGCCAGTATCCTAGTGGGACTAATATGGTCAAAAAAAAAAAAACGTTGCTTTCACAGTGATCATACCTGATGAAGAGAATTGATCATTTTGCTGTCTGCCTTAATTAAAGAATCTTTGTTTAGACTGTAATGGCATGCAGTTAGGGGTTTTAGATTTAGAATTATGTAGATCCTAATGAAAATACTCATGTTCAGACAGCATTTTCACCTGATCAAAGAGCTGTCATGCAGACATTGGGATCTGTATACAGTATGCATATGTTTTGTCACCTCACAGTGACAATTGTGGCCGGAATGCTGTTATACATGAGGTGGCTGTGTGTTCAGAGTGCTGAGTCACCTGTATGTACCTCTCAACTGTATAGATGTTCGCAGAATGTCCAGATTATTGCCTAACATTTTTGGTCTGTTCTGCATAAAAACGTTTTTTTTTTTTGACAAATCACTGAGATGATCTAAGAATTAACATCACTAAATAATGACATGCATTTCAGTTTCACACAATATCCTTCAGAAAGTGCATGCTAACACAAATTGTTATTCTAGCATCTTTCTAAGTATGTAAGTGCAATATTTAAAATGTGTCCCTACTTTTGGACCGTTGTCCCCCCATTATGTTGGACTTTGTCCAGATTTCTTGTGCTAAGAGGTTGAGTAATGCTGTGGAATGAGATGTAATAGGAGTCTGTACACCCAAGGAAGGAGATTCACATCTGTAATAATTCAGCAGAATTTGCAGAAAGAGCCTGACTGAAATGTTTATTAGTGTTGGTGAAAAGATATTTTTATTTATCTGGAGTTCATTACAGCCAATAAAAGAGCAGTTAGTTTCTGTATAGTGCTGAAGTCACAGAGCATTAAACCCAGAAACCTAGGGTTGAATTTACAATTCTTTTTAGATAATATGTTGTTCGAGTTCTGGTTTTTAGCATATTATGGCGCAGCATAAAAACTTTTTTTATTGTGGTATCTGACTAAGAAGTTTGTGTTCCAAATGATGTTATATTTAATAAATATACTTGTATTTGCAGTGTTATAGTGAAAACATACACCAAGTGCAGTATTTCCTTTTATTTAGTACAGTTGTTTTTTTTATACCTTTTTTACCTTGTGAGATGGCTTCAACAGTCTGTACCTCCAATGACTGACTGACCTGACCTAGCTCCCTTTCACATTTTTAAACACTGATTGCAAAGACCTCTCACCTCCTGCCATTTGCTTTTTTCATGGTAATTAATCTGCTGCAGTGGTGGTGTTGCGGTAGCGTTGTCGCCTCACAGTAAGACATTGTCCTGTTCGATTCTCAGCTAGAGCGTGTTCTGCGTGGAGACATGCGTGAATGGGCGTATCTTCGTTGAAGGTTGTGCGTCAGAGCTGGCAACTCGGCACGTAAAAATCTAATGCCAATCATTAGCGGGCCGGAGTTCCGCTGTGGTGACCCCTAACCGGAAAAAGCCGAAAGACACAACAACATGGTAATTAATCTGTCCAGAGATCAGCAATAAGTGCAGAGCATGAATGAGTTGGAACTGCCTTCCAGTTTATAGCCTGCTACAGACCACCCTCCCAAACCCAGGAACCCCACTCGGCCTTCCTGAGAACACTGGAAAATATGAAGGTCTCTCCAAACACCATTATATTGGGCGACTTCAACTACCCAAACATAGACTGGGAGCATTACTCTAGCTCCAACACCCTAGCCCAAAGGTTCCTAGAATTTATAAACTCAAATGCTATGGAACAACTTGTTACCACTCCCACAAGAGGGGAAAACATACTGGACCTGATCATCACCAACATGGGGACTCTATGCTCCAGACCAGAAGTGTATCCCTCACTGGTAAGATCAGACCATAAACTAATCTCACTGGATATTCACATCCCGACCCCACCCCCTGCCCAGAAAACCACAGTGAAAAACTTCTCTAAAGCAAATTTCACACTCCTCAAAACTGAGGTGGAATCCTTCAAAGCCCCCGGGCCTGTGGAAAATACGGCCCAGACCACAGAATCCTTTATAAATGCATTCTATGAACACCTTCAGGAATGCATGGATCATGCGATCCCAAATAAAACCAAGACCCAATCCTCCAAAGGCAGACGTCCTGTCTGGTGGACCCCAGCCATAAACAAACTATACAATAGAAGGAGGAAGCTACTAAATGATAGAGCAAAATCCCAAAAAGGGAAGGCATCACTGATCAGTATTAGCAAAAAACTACGGGCACACATAAAATTGTCTAAGGCCAGCTTTGAGAGAAAATTGCACAGGACACTAAGGATAATCACAAGGCTTTCTTTAGTTATGTTAGGAACCTGGGTGGTAATTCCCAGATATGCTCAGAATTAGTCCAAAATGACAAAAATACACCAAACCCACAGACATTGCCAACAGCCTAGCTGACAGGTTCAGCGCAAAGTTCTCCCCTCCCCACCTAAAGGGCAAATATCTATCCCAGCAGAGTGCTGCCTCCCCCGACATCTCAGATGCTCAGGTAAGAGCCGCCCTCTCCAAAGCAAAAACACAGCATCAATGGGACCAGATGGTGTCCCGGGCTGCGTCCTACATGAACTCCAAGAAGAGCTAAACCCAAACATAAAACTACTGTTCAATCTCAGCCTTACTACAGGATATGTGCCCAAAGAGTGGCGTACAGCAACAGTGGTCCCTCTCCATAAAGGTGGTGCCTCAACGGATCCTGGAAACTATCGCCCCATAAGCCTGACTAGCTTGGTCTGCAAAGCTATGGAAAGGATCATCATGGACCTCATAAATAAAGATATTGGGGACCTACAAACACTGGATCCTACCCAGTTCGGCTTTGTTAAGGGCAGATCCTGCCTCTTAAACCTGGTTGATTTCTTTGAAACAGTCACCAAGGCCATTGATGAGGGAAGGTGGTCCACACAGCCTACCTGGACCTCGCAAAAGCCTTCGATACAATACCCCACTGGCATTATAGATAAGCTCACCAGCTTAAATATAAACCCCTATGTCACTAGATGGATTGCATACTGGCTCAAGGACAGAACCCACATGGTTAGAATTGCTGGAGCCATGTCAGACTCCAAACCAGTTACAAGTGGTGTCCCACAAGGCTCAGTCCTGGGACCTCTCTTGTTCGGTATATATTTCTCGGAGGTACAGGCCAACACGGAAGGACTGTGGCTGACCAAGTTCGCAGATGACTGCAAACTGGGCGCCATAATTGACTCTCCAGCCGACACAAGCATCCTCCAAAAGGGCCTCATAGAAACAGACAACTGGTGCCAGAGCCATGGCCTCAAGCTAAATGCCAAAAGTGTATAGTCATCCCCTTTGGCAAAACAAAGTGCCCACAAATTACCACATAGGTGGTAATCCATTAAGTACAGAAGAAGTAATTAGGGACCTGGGGACCCAAGTTGATAGCAATCTCTCATTTGACAACCACGTGGCCAAAGTGGTTAGAAAAACATTTTATATAGCCCACCTAATCATGAAGGATTCACATCTAGATCAGGGAGGTCATCGTGCCTCTTTACTCATCCCTCATCAGGCCCATAATTGAGTACAATGCCCTTTTGGGATGTACCTTACCAGACACCTGCAGCAACTGGAAAGACCCCAAAAGTATCTCACCAAGAGGATCAAAGGGCTCAAACAGATGCCATATGCTGCCCGGTTAAAGAAACTCCAGCTCTACTCAGTGGCATACCGCCTGTTCAGAGGCGATCTGTGCCTGACGTATAAAGCCATGTCCAACCCGGAATTAATGGACATGCTGCACCTCAGAAAATCCAAATCCCATCGAGCTACGCTCGAGAGACTTGAACCTCAGCACTGAAATAAATAGGACATGCTGGAGGGACAGATTCATAACCCAGAGGCTCCCTTCACTCTGGAATAAAATCCCAGTCCAGGTTAGGCAGAGTCCCTCATTGACTCTCTTCAAGAGGAATCTTGATGAGTGGATGGGAGATCGTAGGTTTACCCCGGGTATCACTTCTGTGTCACTGTTAGACAGAGGCACAGTATACTAACCTCGAAAAAGGGCATAGCAAAATAAATTTAAAATGGGTGGCGAAAGCCAAACACATTCTAGCTAGGCTTATAAATGCCCTAGAGCAGATAGCCTAGTATGAACCTATGAACCTATGAGACTATTGGGGATTGAATGTGATGGTATTTTAAATGGCTAATGTATATGACATGTGAAGTTAGTAAACTTTAGTACACACACACACACACACACACACACACACACACACACACACACACACACACAAATATGCATATGGATTGTATTTGTGACACCCTGTCTCAGAGCTGTGGTAGTGCATTGAAAGTCATTAGCATGCATACCTATCAACTAGCTTTTAGAAATGGCATATGTTTCTGCTCCCAACTCTCTGCACTCATGTAGGAGGAAAGCTATTGTACACCTAATAATAATAATGCCCATTTGTTAAGAAGGTAGGCCCACTGGACAAAGAGTGCCTTTTCAGGAGCAACCCAGATGCCATGTCTGGTTAGATGACTTGCTCAAGGTCACACAGTGAGGGCAGGAGAAATCAAACCTTGTACTACAAGACATACAGCTCACAGCTTTAACCTTCTGAGCCATCTGCAATACATACCTCTCAACTATCCAGATTTTCCCCTCATATGTTTGGTCCATTTCACATAGAATTGTGGTTTTCTGGAAAATGTTTTGAGGACTGAAGTTAGAAAATATTGGCAGACATTTGAGTTTCAGACTTCATATCCTTCAGATAAACCATGCCAATACAAAACCTGTTAGGCTTTCAATTTAATAAGTTTGCAAAAGCAATATTTAAAAGATGTCCCTGTTTTTGGGTCTCTGTCTCCTCATTATTTGTGACTTTGTCTAGATTTCTTGCTCTAACAGATCGAGAGGTATGCTGCCAAGTGCAGTGTCATTACATCTTGAGGACAAGGGAAACTACTGACTCTAGCTACCTATTTCTATGAATGCATATTCCAGCCAAGTGCTATTGTTGTTGCACTTTGACTATCAAACAACTGGTAGGATCCTGGTTCTTTGCATTTTCTCTAAATTCCATCTTTCCATTTTCCTGAATCTGTTTAAAGACCTGGGCTGTTGGATTCTGAAATGAAAAAGCAATTGCTGGACTATCAGGCTATCCATTGTGCCGTTAAAGGTGCTGATGTCCAAGGTGTTGCAGTTGATGAATGTTCCTGTGTTTAGATTCTAGTTGCATTTGAAAAGGCAATCAGTGCCATACATGCACTCATGGGTTCTTGTGTTTTCAGAAGGTAGCCACTTCTGATAAAATCACCATTACTCAAATGCTTCTCTTCACACAGTGAATCATCATGATCAATTTTGCTATACATGAGACATTTGTATTGCAAATACTGAGGAACCTGGTGAGTCGAAAGTGAGTGGGTTGAATTCATAATCTGAAATCTTTCGAAAGGGATCTTACAAGCCAAGTGTTCCAACATTTGACTTAGTCTTATATTCAGAACATTGCACTGTAGTGCCTATAAGCATTGTTGAACTGGGTGAAGGAAACACCTTCCTGGATTTTTTTTACATCTGGCAAGAGTGGTATTTGTAATGCAGTAGTTCAAATGTGTACTTACATGTTTTGAGATCTAGATTTAAATTCCTTAAGCTACTACTTAAATAAACACTGTGAGACACTGAGCAGGTTGTTTAACTGCATCAAGTTTTTAGGCTATGCTATGAAAAAAGAGACTTCTAAGTAAACAATGAGCTTTTGTGTTCAGACAGGGGCATTTGTTTCAGCATGTGTTGGAGACTCAGAATGTGATATGTGCATTCCTACTTGTTAAAACATATGGTTAAAAGATATTATTTTTAAATTGGTGATGGTTGATGAAAATGTTTGTGTTTAGAGTGTTATGGAAGGTGAAAAGGACGTGTGTAAATTTCTCTCTTAAGAAGGATGCTTTGCTACTTAGTGAAAATGTTATTGCTTAAAGTATTGTTACAAGCAGCAAACTTTTCCCCCATTAACTTTATTTAATTTTTAAAACTTGTAATAAAGTCAATTAATTGTACAAGAAGAAAAAACACAATACAACATAAGGACAACCACAAGGCATTCTTTAGCCAAGTCTGCAACCTCAAAGGTGATCCACAATTTGGGAAGAGCTCATTGTTAATGGAGCCACCTGTACTGAGCAACAAAATATAGCAAACCTACAGGCAGACAAATTAAGCTGTACCTTTCCCCCTCTCTCCCCCTAAGGCTCATCTCAGGAAATACCATCAAATATAACTCCCCCTATCACCAGTTAACAAGTATTCAATGCAAGTCCAAGAACACTGCTTCAATGTGTTCAGTGTCCAGACAGTATCCTAGGCTGCCTTCTAAATAGCATGAAACATCACCTATTCCATCTTCTGGGAACACTGTTTAACTGTAGCCTCCAAACAGGATTTGTCCCATATGAGTATAGAGCAGCAGCAGTCATCCCTCTGTTCAAAGGACGGCCATCTACAGATCTTGGAAACTAAAGAGACCCATAAGACTCACTAGCCTTGTATGCAAAACCATGGAAAGAATTATCATGGAAAAAGTAACCTGTAGTTACATAGGAAGCCTGCAGATGCTGGACCCATCCTAGTCCTAGTTTGTTTTTTTCAAGAGCAGGCCACGCCTACTCAGCCTGGTGGACTTCTTTGAGAAGATCATCAAAGCAATGGATGAGGGCAAAATGGTTCACACTGCCTACTTTGTCCTGGCCAAGGTTTTTGACACAATACTCCACTTGGGTATTATTGACAAAGTCAAGAGGCTAGGGATAAACCTTTGTCACCCAGTGCATAGCTAGCAGGCTCACAGACAGGACCCGTGAAGTTAGAAATGGGGAGTCCACCTCTACAAAGAGGTTGGTCACAAAAGGAGTCCCTCAGGGATTGATCCTGGGACTTCACCTTTTTGATATCTACTTCTCTGAAGTCAAGGCCAATGTCAAGGGCCTCTGGCTGAATAAATTTGCAGAAAACTGCAAATTAGGAGCAGTCATAGAATCCCCCAGTTGACACTAATGTTCTCCAAGAAGAGCTGACACAAACAAATGAATTGTGTCAGAGCCATGGACTAAACCTTAATGTTTAGAAATGCATAATGGTATCCTTTGAGAAGTCATCTACTCCATTAAGAGTCAGCCCAGTAGTCAGGGACTTGGGGACAGACATAGACAGTAATCTAGCCTTTGAACATCATGTGCGTACCGTAGTGAGGAAATGTTGTGCAACTTGTAATCAAAGGTATGGCATTTTTGGGTCCAAGGATGTCATTGTTCCACTGTATTCTGCATTTATCAGGACTATCGTAGAGTACAATGCCATTTAGGATGTACGTAATCAGGCACATCCAACAATTGAAATTTCCACAGAGGTTCTTCTCTAAAAGAATATAGGGCATTAATAGCATGTTCTATGCAGACTGCCTCAAAGCCCTATCCCTGTATTCTGTCTCATAAAGGCTGGTGAGGGGAGATCTGTGCCTGGAATACAAAGAATTGTTGGACCCCACACTGATGGACCTTCTGCATATCCACACAATAAACAGCACCAGAATTACACATTCTGTAGGACCTGGTGGAGAGACAGGTATGTATCCCAGAGACTACCTCTTCACTGGAACAGACACCCCATCAATGTGAAGCAGAGGTCCTCCCTAACCCAATTCAGGTGTAAGTTGGACAATTAGATAGGAACAGGAAATTCATCCCTGGTTTGGCACCTGTGTCTCTACTGAACACTGGCAGCCTATATGGTTCATCTCCCAAGCCCCTGCCTTTAAAGGGTACCAGAACTTGTCAGAGATTTGGGATGTGTGAGTAGGCTTGTAAAAGGCCTTGGTGATCGTTAGCCTAGTAAGCATCTATGAACCTGTAAAAGCATCAGAATGTTTGCTGTGGTAACTAGGTCTGCTGTTCATGTGCAAACACAAATACAGTAACACTAAACCAAGCAGCTGCTACATCCAGTTGTTAAATAGCATTCAAACTTAATTTCATATTTCAGCACAGCGCTATATATAACTACTGTTCTTAAGTGTATACAACACAGAGAAAATAGCAATCGAAGTCCAGTCAACACCAGGAATGATGGAGGCTATCTAGTTGCACTGTGCAAATGATACTGTCAGGCTCACAGTATGCTAACACCCATGCAATTGCCCTTTTGTTTTTGCATTGTGCTGACACATGATCTTCATTGCTCCAGAATACTTATCTCATATTGTGAGTGTTTTGTATTGAATGTCTTACTCTGTTACCAGTGCTTGCTATGGATTTTAATTGCTTTTCCCCCTGGTGTTTGATAGCAACCCTTGCTGTCAGACATCGGTCCTGTGAATTTTTGTCAATTTCTGGTATCCCTGGACATTTTATACCACTGAGCTACTGTATTACTATTCCTGGTGAAGCCTTTACCCTAATCAGCAGGTCATTGTATTTGCCGTTTTATGACTTTTGTCTCCGATTTGCCCATTTGCCCATGTTGTTCCACATGTCACATGCAGCTATCCCCATGGCCCAGTAGCTTGCCCTGTTTAATCTTTGTTATTTATAAGTGTTCTTTATCCCTAGTTTCATTTGCTCAACCTTACAAACACTCACTGTGTAATGTATATGTACCACAGATACCGAAGTCCACATACTAGCTCTGATCAAACAGTTAGTCATACGTGTTTTGTTTTTCCTTCCAGCACCATTCTCATTGTGCAGTCTTTACAAATACATTTGTTTTAGTAATAAGTTTTTTTTGTTTTTATTTTATTTATATGTTTATATTTGGTTAGTAGTGCTGGACAGAGCTCATTTACTGAGGGGGTGCAGGGATAAAAGCTCCCAAGAGGCATCTACCAATACAAGATTATACACGTAATATAGATGAAAGTATGCATACTGCACTGTATGAAACATTTAAATATTGCTTAGCAAATCTTTCAGCTAGCTTTTCCCATTTAGGGGTCGCCACAGCGGAACTCGGGTCTGCTAATGATTGGCAAATCAAAAAACGTAAAAATGCAACCTCATAATACAAACAGATAAGCCATAATTTGCAGTAATAAATTTGATTGAGAGAGAAAAATTAAGAGTTTGTCAGACATGAGTGGGAAAAAAAACATCCTGAGCAAAAAAAAAAAGGAAAACAAAAAAAGTCACCCTTGCAGCTAGATGAATTGTCTTAGTAACAGAGTCACAATGAAATTGAGGATTTCATGTAATGCTTAAACCATATGTTTGTAATTACAATATAGTTGAAATATCAGTACTGAGCTATAGGAACAGAGATCCATAAAAGTAGGGCCATTATCATGGTGTCAATGTGTAAAGGTCTCAGCATTGCTGTTGTTAAGCTGGCAATGCCAAATGCGCACACGTGTGTGTGTATGTGTTTGTTGTGATTAAATGTGGTCATCGTGTGTTATCTTGTGGACTCCTATTATGTATGAGGTCATTCTAAACAAAATGGTCATTCCAAGCAAAAAGGCCTACATTTGATGAGATTGTCCATGATACGTGAAGTAATGTAAAATGTTCTAGTCTTAAAAGGCAATTATTTCTACATGTGCAGAATGACAGTACTGCATAAGTGAAGTTGAAGAGGGTAGTAGTTAGGCCTGCCTTGGATAGAATAATTATTAGCAATTGAAGGATGAATAGCAAACATTAAATGCATGTGGTTCGCTGTCCTGGTAGAACAGCTAACAAATTGTTTCTTGTCAGTTTACGTCTTCCTTACATTCTTACCACATTATTTCTAGTTTACTTACCCGGTAAACAAATGTTAAATAATTAAATAATAAAACACTCACCATGGACACTTTGCTAGCTTACTGTTGTTGGTTAGAACCTACATGCAGGTCTACAGGCAGTGCTAATTTTAACTTACAGAGATACATAGGCAGGGGAGATAATCAAGTTCAGTGACATAAATTTTTATCTTGTAATACTATAGTACCTTCATGTTCTTAAGCGTACAGTCATTTACTTGTAGTAACTCAATTCATGATAACAGCTAAGGAAAACGTTGCTTGTCTGTGTTACTAGAAGGACAGAAACAGTGATGGTTGCCATAGTGCAAAAGGGAAAGAACAACTCATGGAGTGCACAAAACGGTAAAACAAATTGTGAAAAGTAGTGTAGTCAGTGAATAACTCTGCGGTGGTGGTGCTGCGGTAGCGTTGTCGCCTCACAGTTAGACGTTGCCCATTCGATTCTCAGTTAGAGTGTCTTCTGTGTGGCGACATGCGTGAATGGGCGTTCCTTCGTTGAAGGTTGTGCGTTAGGCCTGGCAAGCCAGCACATAAAACTCTACTGCCAATCATTAGCGGACCGGAGTTCCGCTGTGGCGACCCCTAACCGGGAAAAGCCGAAAGACACAAACAAAGTGTAGTCAGTGAATAAAACTAATTATGGGGTTTCCTGTAAAACAGTGAGTGTTTGTCATGTTATTTAAAAGAACTCTGACCAAACTGATGCAGCTAGAGATGTATGGAATCTTCTGTGTGATACTGCCTTCTTTTGGAAGTCCGTTCCAGGTGTCTAGCACTCATTATGTGCAGTAGTTCACACAGCACAAGTAACAACATGTATCTGCAGCCAAGGTCTGAGAAGGATCTAGAATGCTGAGGCTAATTACTGGAATGACCCAGTACTGAACAGTAGGCTAAAACGACCTCAAAATACTTGCGTACATCCTACAACCATGGGAGGCTACTGCCTCATACTTATTGGTCAGCAAAAAGAAACAAACCTTCACACCAGATCATAATTTGTAGACTTGCAACTGCACAAGTGAGTGTGACCTGCTGTTCTCACTTTGTAGTATATACAGGTCTATATCAGCATATTGAATGCTGAAAACGCCGAATGCAATTTCATCTAGCTGAAATGCTCGAAATCTCAAAAGAGCAAACTGACAGAACATCAATTTCTTTCCCAGGGAAAGAAATCAGTGTTCCATGCAAAAAAACCCACATTTTTAATACTTTAAACACTGACAGAAGTGGGGGGCTGTACCCCCCACACACCCCTACTTAAATATACCAACTCCGAGACCACACCACAGTGGAGGTAATAGCAAACACAGATGACGTCCCACTGATTTCTTTCCCTGGGAAAGAAATCGATGTTCCGTCAGTTCTCTCTTCTGAGATTTCGAACATTTCAGTTCGATGAAATTAAATTCGGCATTTTCAACATTCAAAATGCTGATAGGAACCTGTATATACTAGTCGTTCATCCGGGCTACTACCCTGCACCCCATGTACTCTATCCTGTGTTTCTGAGAACAGATACATCCTATTGAGAACAAACTTGCAAAAATACAGAAATATATTTTTGACCCACAGAAACGTCTGTAAAATCAATGGCCAACTTAAAAACCTTATCCAGTAAACATACTCAAAAAATTGTTCAATAGACATAGTCGTAGATGTTCATCTGTTCTAGAAGTTTTTGAAGAGTTAGTAAGGTTATTGTCTCTAAATTATATGTCGTTGACATTTTGTGATTCTTTTAGTTAGTAGTTTTTAATTGATTTTCTGGCCTTAGCAAAAACAGGCATGTATTTCTGTAGTCACAAATTTCAGTACTACGCCACTGTTTCATGTTCGTCATCACTCTCAGTGACGGTGAAACATGGATACTACCATTCCACTTTAAAAAATGTCACTAGGAGTCAATTATGTTCTAGCACCAATAACCGTGGTGCATGTCGTTTACAACCTCCATTAATGAGGTGGTGAGCACCATTCTGCAAGGGCCCATTTTCTGTCATTAACACTAGTGAAAATTCTCTCTTTATGGAGAAAGGCAGAGCTTATTTATTGTGCTTTCAATGTTCCCTGTCTCTTTAGTGCCATGCCTAGTCAAAATTGTAGGAAATCTAATTGAAGAGCAAACACAACAGTGTTTTCATAGCTATATAACCTCATCTCTGAACATTGGATGGTTTTCTGTCGAGGTAGAGATATTTTGCTGCTCCTTTTCTTTTAACATACCCCATCCTTCCTTTAAAGTATACATAAAGAGCTTCCTACAGGTATTGTCTTTATAGACTTGAACAAGGCCTTTGACTTTGCTGCTCACTCCTTTGTTTATTGTCTCACACAAAATGTTCCAAAAGGAAAATATTGGCTCTCATGTGGGTCTCAAACCCAAGACCTCCAGTGTACTGCACTGGCATCGCTGCCAACAACAAGAACCTCTGTACAGATAGGTTTTGAGTTTTCCCTTAAGAGCTTTATCCCTTCAGTTTGGAAACTCAGGCATGGTGATCAAGGTCAAATTACACGCACACACACACACACACACACACACACACACACACACACACACACACACACACACACACACACACACACCCTTCTGTTTAACAGTGTTAGAATCATAGGAGTGAAAGGATGATATTAACTCTCATTTGGGACTCAAACCCAAGACATCCAGCATATTATGCTGGTTCTACTACCTCTGGACCAACATCAGCCTCTGAACAGACTGGTTTTGAGTTAATATTATCCTTTCACTTTTGAGATTCTTACATTACTTTTGCAGAGTGCTTTCCCTGTACAAGTGTGTGTGTGTACCTGTAATGTGACAGAATGTTCCAATGAACTTACAAAATGTTTCAAGAATTAACCTTAAGAGTGGCAATTCAAAGTAAGAATGCAGTACTCTTTCCCTGAATGCTGTCCTTTACTGTTTCTGGTCTTCTGGCTACTGGGTTTTATCCTGAGGCCATTACTGTTTTCATCAGTTGTTTAACAAATTTTGTGTTGCAGTATGTCCCCTTGATGCAGTGATGAATGATACTGATTGGGTCATTTGTCACCTTTCCGCCTCAGGAACAACTATTAAATGTTAGACTTGAGGATAGTGTTTTAGCACTTCATGTTTTTGTAAAGGCAACTTAAAATCAACTTGCTAAAACTAGAACTCTGGTCTTGAGAAACTCATTAAAGCTGTGCAAAATTCCAGTTTCAACTGGAGTACAGAAAGCAGGACAAGAATCTGCTTAAAAAATATCCGGTCATTTAGGTAACTTGGAATCTGGTTTGACTGTACCTGTCAGCGATCATGTATTGAGTGCCATAGAATACAATCCCAAATTAACCAAACATTTCTAGAAATACTTATGGTATATGTTTCCAGAAACTTGTACAGCAGCTGGTAAATGGGCTACTTATTCCCTGAGTAGAATATGGACTTGCCCAGTTATCAGCAGCCTCCAAGTTAAAGCTGCATTATCCGCAGGTCATCGTCATCATCAGCTCCCTTTTCCCATTTTCTACATGGGGTCAGGGTGTCATGTTAACGTTCTCCATTTCTCTTGATTCAATGCCTCACTTCTGCCTTCTTCTACACTCATGCCTGACTGTAACAGATCTTTTCTCACGCAGTCCATACACCTCTTTGCTGAACACCCTTATTTCCTATTGCCTTCTTTCTGTCTTTCCCAAATGTTCTTTACCAGATTGTCTTCTGCTTTTCTACACATGTGCCCAGACCACCGTAATCTGCTCTCTTTAATCATTTCTGCAATTGGAGCTGCTTTGGCTTCTGCTCTTATGTCCTCATTTCTTTGCCTGTCCCACAGTGTGCATCCTACCACCCTTCGCAGGCACTCCATTTCCATCACCTCTAGTTCCTCAGCTGCTCTACCTTACCTGCCCAGGTTTCTGTACCTACAGTAGTGCTGCTTGCACCACCTTTTGTCCATGACCTCTAGCTTCCTCAGCTGCTCTGCCTTACCTGCCCAGGTTTCTGTACCTACAGTAGTGCTGGTTGCATCACCTTTTGTCCATGACCTCTAGTTCCTCAGCTGATCTGCCTTACCTGCCCAGGTTTCTGTACCTACAGTAGTGCTGGTTGCACCACCTTTTGTCCATGACCTCTAGTTCCTCAGCTGCTCTACCTTACCTGCCCAGGTTTCTGTACCTACAGTAGTGCTGCTTGCACCACCTTTTGTCCATCACCTCTAGTTCCTCAGCTGCTCTGCCTTACCTGCCCAGGTTTCTGTACCTACAGTAGTGCTGCTTGCACCACCTTTTGTCCATGACCTCTAGCTTCCTCAGCTGCTCTGCCTTACCTGCCCAGGTTTCTGTACCTACAGTAGTGCTGGTTGCATCACCTTTTGTCCATTACCTCTAGTTCCTCAGCTGCTCTGCCTTACCTGCCCAGGTTTCTGTACCTACAGTAGTGCTGCTTGCACCACCTTTTGTCCATGACCTCTAGTTCCTCAGCTGCTCTACCTTACCTGCCCAGGTTTCTGTACCTACAGTAGTGCTGCTTGCACCACCTTTTGTCCATGACCTCTAGCTTCCTCAGCTGCTCTGCCTTACCTGCCCAGGTTTCTGTACCTACAGTAGTGCTGCTTGCACCACCTTTTGTCCATGACCTCTAGTTCCTCAGCTGCTCTACCTTACCTGCCCAGGTTTCTGTACCTACAGTAGTGCTGGTTGCACCACCTTTTGTCCATCACCTCTAGTTCCTCAGCTGCTCTACCTTACCTGCCCAGGTTTCTGTACCTACAGTAGTGCTGGTTGCATCACCTTTTGTCCATTACCTCTAGCTTCCTCAGCTGCTCTGCCTTACCTGCCCAGGTTTCTGTACCTACAGTAGTGCTGGTTGCATCACCTTTTGTCCATTACCTCTAGCTTCCTCAGCTGCTCTGCCTTACCTGCCCAGGTTTCTGTACCTACAGTAGTGCTGGTTGCACCACCTTTTGTCCATGACCTCTAGCTTCCTCAGCTGCTCTGCCTTACCTGCCCAGGTTTCTGTACCTACAGTAGTGCTGCTTGCACCACCTTTTGTACACCTTACTTTTCAGCTTCTTTGTCATTCTTCTGTCAGACACTCCATCTGACACTCTGCCATTTGGCTGTATGATCACACACACAGCTCATATATATATATATATATTTTTTTTTTTTTTTTTTTTTTTTTCCGCAGTGACTTCTTTTTCTTTTTCAGCATTGTGGAGCTGTTCTTGTTCCTATGGGCAATGCTTGACTTGACTTGTATTAAGCTTGTACTAGTGAAAAAAAATATTTGTTTTGAATAATAACTTTGATTATATAACAATGTGTAAACACAATAACATTATTTGATTATTGTGTAAAAATATTTAATGTATACTGATAGCTGGGTTACATTTACTGTTGCTGTGTACGAGACTGTGATATCACAGTAAATATTGCTTGCATGCTGTTGCATGCTTCTGACTGAGTTGTATTATATTTAATTTAACCCCTGACCATGGCATCTCACGGACAAAGAAGGACACAAGTGTTTTTTTGTTTTTTTTTTGAGTGCCTGTCACTAATTGGTTTTACTGTACTACCTTACTCTGAGATTATAATCTCTGAGGACAGAAATTCCCACATGGGGCTGCATGGAGGCTTGCCCCTTGAAAATCCCGTTTGCACTGTTTTTCTTTATACCCCTTTGCTTGCAACTGTACCAGCCCAAAGGTATCTGTAAATTGTGTGCACTTGAGCTTTTGGTTATGAGCAGTAGTTGCTGATACAACCTTTGTAGGTTCAAGGACTTTTAGTGCATCCATTGTAGTTATATTTTCCCTTCATGTATGTGTATTAATCCCAGAAAAAGATGGCTGTTTATTCTCCAACAT